>NC_134566.1:1809513-2111098 GCF_025594145.1 Primulina tabacum
CTCTTTCGGGACTCACACTTGAATTAGCCTAATAGGCTTACTAGTGTTTGTATCCAAAAAAGTGTGAGCATGTGCAAAAAAATGTGATGTTGTGTGTCGTGCTCTCTTTCTAACTAGATGTTTTTTAAGCCGTTCATATTTCTCATTCATTATGCATCTCTTTTGAATTGACCTGGAATTTTGATAACAACTAGGTTTTCCTTTCATAGAATAATGTACGGCTAGACTTGCTTCTTGCATGAACAATTCGAGCTGGTGTGACCATCTTGACTTTGTATGCAGTTTAGCCATGTTCGGGTGGATTAAAACTCTCTAGTTCAACATAGTCTAAAACTCTATGCTTGACCTTGTCTCAAAATTTACGTTCCGATTAGGTTGGACTTCTGGCTGATCATGTTCCTATATTGTGATAGACTGAAAAAAATTTTCATTTTAGATTTTTCTTCTCTAGACACGATTTAGTACTTACCTTCGAAGAATTATATTCATTGTTTACAAAATATAAGCCAGTTTTGTCTCCGACTGGTTTTTCAACTCATGTATCTTCTCAATAGAAATAGAAGACTTGTTCCAAGAACTGACTAATTTAATCAATTGTTTATTCTCATTGATAGTTTGTAAGTCCCTAGAATACATTATCCGATAATTTGGCATAATAAGAATAATTATTGAGTTGTAAACTAAAATAACTATTTATGCCAAATAATTTTTGAAGGTGTGTTAAAATTTATTTTAGAATATCGAAGTTAATACGATATAAAATACATATAGAGACTGAAATAACACACGAGGTCAATTAAATGCAAATGATAATTGGGCTCAATTTACTACTTTTAGTAAACAAATATACAATAATTATAAGTATACACTCACTTACCAAAAAGAGAAGAAGAAAGAAGCAACCCATTCCCGTAAACCCATCTCATTTCCCAATTCTCCCCGAAGCCACAATGGCAGCCGCTGAAAAGACGTCGTAACTTCTTCGTCCGTAGTCGAAATCTCAAAATTCTTGATGAGTTTTGTTCCCCACAAAATAAGCTTCGATTAAAGCCATAAATCTCATATTTTGAGGAAGATCCATGTAATGTCCCGAAAATTTGAAGGTCCACGTGAACCACGTGCATGCAAGATTATCAAATTTCTTATATATTTTAATTAAATTGTTTTAATTGCATCTAGTAAATATGGTATGCATGTTTTCATGTTTAAAATATGGTTATCTACTAGAATGCATAAAACTATGTTTTAAAGGTTATTCGAGATGCGATCGTGGAACGAAGACCGGGGACCATATGAGAGAAAATATTTTATTAAATGAATATTTTAATTGATTAATATGTGGTGTATTTTAAATGAAATGTTCAAAAATGGGGTGTTTTTAGGTGTTTATATATGCCGAGTCGTATTTTTAAATGGTTTTCGATTTTCGAAAAAAAATATGAACTTTTCGAGAACTCGACTAATATTCTCACAAACTTTCTTAAACAAAATATTTTAAATAACGACTAATGGGCTTAATGAGCCTATTATACTTGATTAATGGGCCAAGCTTGCACCATGTGTTTTAATTAAAATAAAAAGCCTAAAACCCCATAATATACACGCCTCTTCCCCTCACAAAAACACTATCACTCTCCCCTCCCTCAAAACACACACACCAAATGAGATTTTGAAGGTAAATCCATGAAAAGCTTGAGGAAAAATTCAGAAAGGTTCTCTCCGTCGACGTCCCTCGAATCGCCAAAACTTTTCATGCGTATAGGAACGTCTTAATCTTCTTTTCACTCATCTTTCACATCATATAATTTGTTGATACATGATTGCAAGAAAAACATGATACACTTTATATATTTTCGTTTTTATGGCTATACATGCACAAAACTAGCATTTTCATCTTTTAAAACTCCTTCTAATGATGCACAAAGGGGCTGCCATGGCAGGGTAACTTGAAGGGATATTTTTCCACATGTTAAAGGTCCATAGATGCATGTTAAAGGGGGTGTACAGTAGGGGTGCATGGATGAACGAAAATTGGGAAGCATATGGAGTTAGGGTTCGGCTAGGGTTTCCTAGAGGGCTTGGGGCTCTTGCTGCTGATAGGGCACGACCAGGGGATACTAAGGGGCTGTGTGAGGATCCTAGGGAGGCTGAACGATGCTAGGTTAGAAGGGCTAGGTGATCACGTGAGCTTGGGAGCCGCACTTGGTTGGGGAGTTGCAGTTTTGAAGGGCTGTTTACAAAATATAAGCCAGTTTTGTCTCCGACTGGTTTTTCAACTCATGTATCTTCTCAATAGAAATAGAAGACTTGTTCCAAGAACTGACTAATTTAATCAATTGTTTATTCTCATTGATAGTTTGTAAGTCCCTAGAATACATTATCCGATAATTTGGCATAATAAGAATAATTATTGAGTTGTAAACTAAAATAACTATTTATGCCAAATAATTTTTGAAGGTGTGTTAAAATTTATTTTAGAATATCGAAGTTAATACGATATAAAATACATATAGAGACTGAAATAACACACGAGGTCAATTAAATGCAAATGATAATTGGGCTCAATTTACTACTTTTAGTAAACAAATATACAATAATTATAAGTATACACTCACTTACCAAAAAGAGAAGAAGAAAGAAGCAACCCATTCCCGTAAACCCATCTCATTTCCCAATTCTCCCCGAAGCCACAATGGCAGCCGCTGAAAAGACGTCGTAACTTCTTCGTCCGTAGTCGAAATCTCAAAATTCTTGATGAGTTTTGTTCCCCACAACATAAGCTTCGATTAAAGCCATAAATCTCATATTTTGAGGAAGATCCATGTAATGTCCCGAAAATTTGAAGGTCCACGTGAACCAAGTGCATGCAAGATTATCAAATTTCTTATATATTTTAATTAAATTGTTTTAATTGCATCTAGTAAATATGGTATGCATGTTTTCATGTTTAAAATATGGTTATCTACTAGAATGCATAAAACTATGTTTTAAAGGTTATTCGAGATGCGATCGTGGAACGAAGACCGGGGACCATATGAGAGAAAATATTTTATTAAATGAATATTTTAATTGATTAATATGTGGTGTATTTTAAATGAAATTTTCAAAAATGGGGTGTTTTTAGGTGTTTATATATGCCGAGTCGTATTTTTAAATGGTTTTCGATTTTCGAAAAAAAATATGAACTTTTCGAGAACTCGACTAATATTCTCACAAACTTTCTTAAACAAAATATTTTAAATAATGACTAATGGGCTTAATGAGCCTATTATACTTGATTAATGGGCCAAGCTTGCACCATGTGTTTTAATTAAAATAAAAAGCCTAAAACCCCATAATATACACGCCTCTTCCCCTCACAAAAACACTATCACTCTCCCCTCCCTCAAAACACACACACCAAATGAGATTTTGAAGGTAAATCCATGAAAAGCTTGAGGAAAAATTCAGAAAGGTTCTCTCCGTCGACGTCCCTCGAATCGCCAAAACTTTTTGTGCGTATAGGAACGTCTTAATCTTTTTTTCACTCATCTTTCACATCATATAATTTTTTGATACATGATTGCAAGAAAAACATGATACGCTTTATATATTTTCGTTTTTATGGCTATACATGCACAAAACTAGCATTTTCATCTTTTAAAACTCCTTCTAATGATGCACAAAGGGGCTGCCATGGCAGGGTAACTTGAAGGGATATTTTTCCACATGTTAAGGGTCCATAGATGCATGTTAAAGGGGGTGTACAGTAGGGGTGCATGGATGAACGAAAATTGGGAAGCATATGGAGTTAGGGTTCGGCTAGGGTTTCCTAGAGGGCTTGGGGCTCTTGCTGCTGATAGGGCACGACCAGGGGATACTAAGGGGCTGTGTGAGGATCCTAGGGAGGCTGAACGATGCTAGGTTAGAAGGGCTAGGTGATCACGTGAGCTTGGGAGCCACACTTGGTTGGGGAGTTGCAGTTTTGAAGGGCTGTTTGTGTTAGGGCTGTTAGGTTCGATCCAGCAGGTTCCTTAGGGGTTGTTCATGGTCCTAGGGGGGTCAAATAAGGTCTGTACATGTGGCTAAGGTGCTGGAGTCGAGGTTAGCTTAGGATCGAACCATGTAGGGGCTAGGGTTTGTGCAGAAATTTTCAGCAACGTGCTAGGATTTATCGAGCATCTTAATTGGTTTGGTTTGGATTGAATATGGTTCATTTAGATGTTATTAAGCTTTGGTTCAAGTTTGGTTAAGTTTCGAGTCCATACGAGTCAAAACCGGGATGTACGTCTAAGTTTAAAACCGAATTGGGAAATTAGTCGAGGGCTTACGTTTATGTCTAGGAAATATTTGTGGAAGTGTTTTAAGGTTATATGATAAGTTTGGAATGATTTGGGAAGTCTTTTCGAGGTCTAAGGAAAAATACAAAAAGTTATGTTTCTATGGGTAAAACTGTCATTTTACACCTAAAAAATTTTAGATGTCCTGACAATGCCCTGAATGCTTTAAATAATGTTAAACTGTTTATGAAATTTTTTTATGGAACGTTAACGCTAAAAGACTTGTTGCATGCTTGGTTTAAAAGAAAAATGATTTATATATAGATATATATATATATATATGCATGAATTTTTATAAGTGATGAAATATGAAACGTTGGAGGAGGTGAAGTGATTGTGACTAATACGATGATACGATGATATGATTGGAGATAACGTGAGGGAGGCCCCCGAGAGATCCTGTTTACGGGAGAAGGCCCCAGAGAGAGCCCGACGATCGTATTTCCATTGACATGATATGATAATATGATAGACCAATGCTCAGTTGACGGGTGAGAGTGTTGCTGATGTCCCCACCGCCCAGTACTCTGATTACACGTAGATGAATTCATGGCCCTTCAGCTGATACGAAAGTAACAACTAACGATCCGAATTCAATAAAAGGTAAATGTATACGTATATGATGAAATGGAATATGATATGAAATGATGAACGGAAATATGATATGATATGATGAAAAGAAAATGTTTAAGTTTATGCATGTTCATGAAAAACTATTTTAAGTAAAAGTATTTTCACTGTTATATGTGGATGTATATATATTATTTGTTATCATGATTAGGGTTTGCTGAGTCAATAGACTCACTAGGTGTGATGGATGCAGGTGAGCATGATATTGATGTTAATGGAGGTCTTGATTGTTGATCTTACTGAACAGAAGGTGCACACAACTCGAGGATCAGCGCTAGTTTTCCGCAAATAAAATACGTTTATGATTTATGGTTTCTTAAAAATTTTTATGATTTATGATGCTTTTGAGAGGTTTTGAGAGGATGTTAGAGTTAAGTCATTTTTGAAATATTGGTAGTTTAGGTTGGTTGACGTTTTACGATTTTATGTTTTCGAATTACTTCCTTTTGAATTTTTAAATAATAGTTGGTTGGTTTATTTTTAAATAATGCAAAATTATTTTAAAATATATTTAGATATATGTGTATGGGTTAGGCCGAATAGAGGGATAAGAAAGAAAAAAATAGTATATTTTAAATAAAAAAGAGTAGTGGACGTTTCAATCCAGCTACATCGAAGCTGCTCATTTCTGAGCAGATGTTGTCCGATTCGGTGAGCTTTTGCTTCTGATTTTCGGGTTTATGTTTATTGTGCACTAAGAATCTCGGCTTTCGGTTCAAATAAAACTTGTAGATCTATTTGTTAGCTTTCTACAGCCACTAGAAAAACGAGATCTTGAATAAAAGTAGATTTGATATGATTTTTCAACCATAATGTGTCAAAATCGAATTTTGTGACTGTGATGTGTAGAATACCTTATGTAATTCGAGGATATGACCTTTTTACAATTGGATATTTGAAACGTCCACTACTCGTTTTTCTTTAAAAAGTACTAAAAAAAATTTTCCATCTCATCGGCCGAAACCATACATATATAAATACATTTTTAAAATACCTTTGTACCATTTAAAATAAATCAACCAACTATTATTTGAAAATGCAAAGGAAAGAATTCAAAACATACAATCGTCAATCGTTTATCAAACATAAACATAGCAATATTTCAAAATAAAACTAACTCTAACATCCTCTCAAAAACCTCTCAAAAGCATCATAAAAGTCACAAAAATTTTTAACATAAACTTAAATCATAAACTTAATTTAAATTGCGGGCGCTGGTCCTCGGGTTATGTGAACCTTCAGTCCAGCAAGATCAACCAACAAGTCCCTCAACAACATCAATATAATGCTCACCTGCATCAATCATACCTAGTGAGTCTATTGACTCAGCAAACCTTAACCATGATAACAAGTGATACATATACATCCACATGCAACAGTGAAAAATATTTTTACTTAAAATAACTTTCCATGAACATGCATAACCTTAAACATTTTTCCTTTCATCATATACATTTCTTTTTTTTTATCATATAAGTATATATTTTTCTTTTTTATTGAATTTAGATCGTTAATTGTGACTTTCGTATCAGCTGAAGGTCGATGGATCCATCTACGTGTAACCAGAGTACTGGGCGGCGAGGACATCAGCGACACTCTCACCCGTCAACTGAGCATTGACCTTACATATCATCATATCATCATAATCATCGTATTAGTCACAATTATTTCACATCCTTCAACTTTTCATATTTTCATCACTTATAAAAATTAATGCATATATATCATTTTTCTTTTAAACCAAGCATGCAATACATCTTTTAGCTTTAAAGATTCATCATAAAATTCCATAACATTTAAAATAAATATTTTAGTATATATTACAGCATTCAGGGTATTGCTAGGACGTCTAACAATTTTTGTGTCAAATGACGGTTTTACCCCTAGACTTAGAATTTCTCGATTTTGACTTTTTCTTACTTTCATTGACTCTAGACCATCTCAAATAATTATTTAAGATTAAATTAAATTTTCAAATTTTTATTTAGCTTAAATATGAGGTTTTCTATTTAATTTCATAATTATTAATTCGTAGAGTGTTTAATTCACGAATTAATTCAAACTTTATTATTTTAATCCCAAACTTTAAACATTGACTTTTTATACCTAAATTACCCTCGTGAACCATCAATCGAACCCCGTGGACCCAGGTTCGACCCCTTAACCATATATTTCGAAAAACTGAACCCTAGCTAGCCTACCCTCGAACCATCTCTCGTTTTCATCGAGCCAAGCCCGAACAACCTCGAGCCAAACTCTGCTCAGACCACCTATTGACCCTACTGACCAGCCTTGAACCCTTGAACCAGCCCCAAGCCCATGCTGCAGCCTCCTGCCCGAACAAGAACCTCCACGCATTCCTTCATCTTTGCGCCTAGGCCTCCTAACGCCACTAGGAATCCTCGCCCGAGCCACCTCCCAAGACCAGCCCCTCGAGACCCTCACTAGACCACCCTTAGACCTAGCTTGGACCCCCTGGCCAAGCCGTGGCTCCCTTTTGCGTAGCACAGCCCTCGGCTGCATGGGAAGAGTCCCATCGCACATGTGCTCTTCCCCAGCTGTCGCTCTTGCTAGGACTCTTCCTCACACCTGACCATGTCCAGCCCGAGCCCTGGTCAAGCCCTGTTCAATCCGCACGCTCTGATTCTTCCTAGCCGAACCCTAGTGCCCATAACATGATACCCTCGCTCAAGACTTCTCCTATGCGTGTGCAGCCTTTGGTTTGGCACCTACGGACCCTTATTACGTAGGAAAAATGTCCCCTCCATGTTACCCTACCATGGCAGCCCCTTTATGCATCATTAGGAAGAGTTTCACATCAACAAAGCATGAGATATATGCATGTATATTCTATAAAACGAAAATACAACTTGTGCAACATATTTTTCATGCAAAGTTAAACAAATATACATAATATGGTGTGAAAGATGTTTGAAAGAAAGTTAAGGTGTGCTTTTGCGTAATTTACGCACGAAAACGCGTTGGCGATGCGAAGAATGACGACGTAGAAACTCTAGGCTGATTACTCCCTCAAAATTGTGGCTGTCCCTTCTATTATTTTCGTTTTTGCGTGTGTTTATGCTGCTAGGAGGAGTTCTAGTGTGTTTGAGAGGGGTGGGGCGTGTGTTTATAATTTTTAGGTTAGGGTTTAGGGCTTAAAGTTTAATATAAAACATGTGTGCAAGATTAGACCCATTAATCATAGTATAATAGGCCCATTAAGCATATTAGTGAATATTTAAAATATTTTGTTTAGGAAGGTTTGTGAAATTATTAGCCGAATTCTCAAAAAGTTTATATTTTCATCTAAAATCGAATATCGTTTAAAAATACGTCTCGGCTTATAAAATCACGTCAAAACATCTCATTCTCCAAAAATATCATATAGCATAAACCTTACTTTAAATCATTAAAAACAATTATTTAATAAAAATATTTTCTCTTTTTCAGCCCTCGGTTAACGTTCCTCGATCGCATCTTGAATAACCTTTAAAAATACAGTTTTATGCATTCTAATGGCAAACCCTATTTTTAAATATGTAATCATGCATATCATAATCAATTCATATCATTAAAATTATTTAATTAGTCATTTTCAATCTTTCCCTAAATTTGCATGCAGTTGTATTACGTAATCTTATTTGGGCCTTACAATTTTTGACTTATGGTTAAAATGAAAGTTATAGATCTATGTGTTGTCTTAAAAATGAGACTTGAATCGTGAAATTCCAGTAAGAATTGTGAAAGTTATGCTCAAATTTCCGAAACTGCTCGGTATGCGAGATTCTGTCCGCGATTTTCTTAGTAACAACATGTTCTTGTTAATTCTGAGATTAATCTTCTAATATTCTGAAAATTGTTTCTTCTAGATTAACTTAGATATTTGAGTTATTTTTCATTTCCAATTGGAGGATATTGATTTGAGTCAATATTGAGGGTGATATGAATTTTATGCTATGAAGTGTCGAATCTGGAACTATAACAGAATGTAGTTTCAAGATTTCTGTTTTTGGGCCTTTAATCGCGACGAAATAATCAAACTCCTTGTTATTTCTTCCGATGAAATGTGGGATTATTCGGGTTATTGTTATGTGTTGTAGGCCGATGAGCTTTAAAGTTGTGCATTGATCGTCGTTAGTTGGTGTAGGTATGTTACAGTTCGGTAACATACAACGATAACACTTAAATTATGTTTTAAGCTTATTTATGTGTTGTTATTACCGTTTATGTGATTACGTGAATTGTTTGAATTGTTAAATGCCTTATTAAGTTATATGTTCAGTTACATGGAATTTAGTCTAGGGCATATTGTTATGGCATATATCTTGAGCCCTATCGTTCTTGTTTACCAATTACTATTATTCATTGTTATTCGGCACTGTTTATTGTATAACTCGGGATCAGGTGTGGCTGTTAGGCCTATATTGATACACCTGAAACAGTAGTTAAGATTGATCAATCTAGTTGTTAGTGTAGCCCTGGGGGTGAGCGCTGGGATTGTAATATCCAGTTCTGGTTGTTTGTGCCATACCTGTTATATATCGTTACAGCTGTATGAAGGTCGAGTTGGGAGTGTTGAGTAGCACAACCTGGCATATCTTGCATACTTGGCAGGGCGGTTTAGCTGCATGACGATGTAGCTCCCTTGTGTATTGCTCGAGCATTATTCTTGTTGATCGTATTGTTCGTTTGGCTCTGTTTACCTCGTTGATATTGAACCCTATTCATGCATTTCACATTTCATCTACATATATATTGGAAAATGTTAGTTTTAGATTTTGGTTGACCATTCTACATTTTGGAAATGCGTTTTGGATTTTGGGTAAAATATTCGGTGAGTTATTTTAAATGATGCAAAATTATATTTATATATATTGATATATTTCGACCGAAAGCTTAAAGGGAGAAAAAAATTTCTTGTATATTTTAAAGTAAAACGAGTAGTAGATGTTTCACCTTCAGACCGTCAAGTTCTTTTCGTTGCAAGCAGCTAAAGTTGATTGAATTATCTATCGGGATTTTTTCTACTTTACTTCCTCGACGAATTGCGAAAGTATTTTATACTCGTTTAACATGTTATGTAGTGCCCTGACAAGATCGGCTCGTGTAAATTCATACCAGATCGTCATCGGTAGTCTCCATCTCAATATCTGTGTTCTCCGACTCGACATCTTCCATGAGACACTGGTCTTTCTCTTTATCACTCTCACTAGATGAAGTCTCTAAGCATGACGGGTCTAAATATGAGTCCGCTCACTTGCTCTTGCTGTTCTCAGCAGCAAACATATTTTGATATTTCTTCTTCTTATATGATTTTCTTTCCTATGTGGACCAACTCCTCTCAAATTTCTTATTATTATCTTTCTTGAGTCTGTTTCAATCTGCAATGAAATGCCTTTTTCCACGGTTAAAACATGCCTGATTATTGATAACTTTATCTTTTTTATTATAAAATTAAATTTAGGCTTATTTTTTCTAATAAATTTGCCAATTTTTTAAATAAGACATTGCTTCAATACTTATCTGATCAGAAGATTTCCTGTTGGAAGATTCTTAGCAAGCGCTCGGAGTTGGCGTTGTGGTGGATAGATCTTTGGTGGGTTGTGGAGTGGAAGACTCTTTTTCTGTTCGAATCCCCAACACAAATCCATATGCTTTTAGGTCTACAAATATGTCATTATGCTTGAGTTTGTATAGATCCTTGAATTCTCGCATGACAATGGTATTTGCATTTCATTCTCTTGGGAGAGTTCTCATTACTTTTAGTGCAACATTCTATTATTGTACTCCTTCCCAAGAGCGGCTAGTTCGATCACGATGCTTCTAGACCTCTCATCAAAGTCATTCGTGGTTACTCCAACCTTCATCTTTATGCAGTAAAACTTTTGAATGGCCACAATCAGTTTGTTCTCCTTGGTTATGTACTTCACAAAGTTGGATTAGTTTTTCCCAATTTTTTTTGGTAGTAGAAAAAGTTTTAATTTTACTAAACATTTTTTATCAAATAAAGGATATCTTCGGCCACATTATCAAGATTGATAATCTTTTTTTCTTTAGATGTCCATTCCGACATGTGATTCTCCACCATTTGAGGGTACCATAAGATACTGATATGGTTGTATTGGCTTTCAGAATCTTCATCAGATAATCCGTGATGACATAACACATGTCATCATCCTGTTTAGCCAAGTGTGTTGCATACAGTTTTTCCAACCATCATATTCTTCTTTTGAAAACGTTGAAATTTTGTTATAAGATGGCTAAATATATATGAAAATCAAAGTTCAAGAAAACCTTCTATGATACCATTTATTAGGATAATAAAAGAGTTTCGAAGAGGGAGGGTGAATGAAATCTTTTAAAATTTCTTTGAAACTTGAGCTGACTTTAACAGTTGTTAGCTGTGAAAACTATTTTTTGAATAGTTAGGTTTAACTGCACCACTTAAAATGACTTTGAATGCGAAAAATGGTCCAGATAGACTTAGTAATAAAGTAAATATTCAATGCAAAAATCAACTATCTTCTAGAAATAAACAAGATAAAGTGCGTAAGTAAATGAGACAAAATTTTATAGATATTCGAAGATAAATACTTTGACGTCAACATTTCTTAGGAAGAAATAAACATAAAGACTTTGATTAATACATTCTTGTACAAACTCACTTCGACTAGGACTTATCACTGCCTAAATAGAAACTCTTAGTGATCATTCAACAACTTTTGGTTGTTTAAAAATCATTGGTTCACCAAACACAATAACTTCCAAAGGACAGCTTTGAACTACTATAGTTGGTTAGGGTAATACATATTGATCCTTTAATATCTAATATGAACAAATAAGTATGTGTTAAGTGAACGAACATGTTAATATATAAAGAAATAAATATACTCAAGATCTAGATAGAACTCTTGGTAGTTTTAATTCTCCATAGTACTGTAGCGTTCTTATTCGAAACGTCTACATTATGCAATAATAACTTAATCAATTATAGCGTTAGAAAATGTAAATATATAATATGATACCATAAATACAAGTTATATGATCGTGTAGCTATGTTCAAAATGAACCAAAAACAATATCGGTAACTTATGTTTTTAAATGTTTATTTTAAAACACTAGGTTTTTTTTTAAAATGTTTGGTTGGATCATTGAAAAAGACAAAAATTATTAGTAATTATCAAATACTATAAGATTTTGTCTAACTATTTTTTAAAAAACATTTGAATTAAAACAATGACTGTGTTGTGTTGGAAATCGGGAAAAATGATTTTTTTTTTTTTTTTTTGTAAAAAATAAGAATGGGATAGTATTGTTTGTTTTCAAAAATTTTATCTAAAAAAACAAAACGAAAATTAGCCAAAAACATTTTCTTTCTATGACGACGGAGAGTTTACAGTGACCGAGTTCCCGCCTTGAAGCGAACACACAAACGGAAAACTGAAACGATAATGGCTCGAGGTGGCAAGAAGGAAGGAATCGCCGCCGCAGTAGACCCAATTACGGAGGAGAGAACCAGGCGGAAAAAATTGGCCTTTTCTCGACACATTTTGTCGCAAAATCCGGCTAAATTTGGTCCGTCGACAGCTCTTGGGCCGTCCAAAACGGTGATGAAACACCATGGCAAGGACATATTGAGGAAGTCACAGCGGAAGAACAGGTACCTCTTCTCGTTTCCTGGTCTCCTCGGCCCCATTTCTGGTGGAAAAATAGGCGAGCTCAAGGATCTAGGCACCAAAAACCCAGTCCTCTACCTCGATTTCCCCCAGGTATATTCTAATTGCTGTTTCGATTTGTCATGTTTTTCCCCGTTCTGTCTTTTTTTGTTTGTCCTTTTAGCTAGCTAGAACAAGGATTATTGACAGGAAGTGGGGTGTGTCTGTTGTTCATGGCGCTTCAAGTTTTGTACCTTATATTCTGTATGGAAGACTAGTGAAGTAGTTCTTTCAAATGCTATCTAACTCATATTTTCATCATGAATGCATTTTGAAAGGCTGATAATGAATTTGTTAGATCAAATTTAACTTTATTTAGCTCATGCTGTTCAATTCCCTGAAACCTGTAGGGTCAAATGAAGTTGTTCGGGACTATCGTTTATCCTAAGAATAGGTATTTGACGCTGCAGTTTTCCAAAGGTGGCAAGAATGTAACTTGTGATGACTATTTCGACAATATGGTTAGAATTTTTTTGTCCGTTTAGTTTTCTTCTCAATTGTTGCTTACCTGTCTTTGATTCAGGAACTTTATATTTGCTGCTATGAGAGCAATGTTCAAACTCATCCTGTGTTATCAAGTATACCAGATTCTTTTGTTGTATATAGCACACTTTTTTGGAGCTTATGTGTTATCAATTGTTTTTTTTTTCATCAGAGAAGTTCCACTTTAGAGCGGCCAAAAGAAAATAAAGAACATTAAAACATTTTGAAAACACAATTTCGAAAGAAATAATACAAATTTGTCAATCCAATCTGTTTTTAGAAGTATGAGAAAAGGTAATAGGGAGGACCTTTTCTGAATTGTTTTAAAAAGGACAAGGAAAGAAGTTTTCAGAAGCTAAGTTCACCACGTTATTAAAACAATAGGTAAGGATTTTATAGCTGATTTTTTACTTTAGGTTCTACCTATACATTGTTTAGCCTTCTCTGTTAATGATGAACGATATGCATCAGTTCATAATCTGAGTTGATAAGATACATTCTTTTTATTTCTGAACATGTTTTTCTTCTTTGAGTTCTGTTATTTGTTTTTGTTTGATGTATAAGGTCATGTCTGTTGACCTCTTGCATTTTAGATAGTCTTTTCAGATGCATGGTGGATTGGAACAAAAGATGAGAATCCAGAAGAATTACAACTCCGGTTTCCGAATGAGCTGAATTTGGTTAGCCTTGAATTTCTCACTTGTATTTAATAGGAAAACAATTTCCAGTTGACCATTAAGTAATATCTGTGGGATATCTCTGACATAAATTCCTATGTCTTGAGCTCAAGGAAAAACCCGCCGAGTATGATTTCAAGGGTGGCATTGGTGCCAGATGTGATGGCAAATCAGTATCTGGAAAATCTGCCATGCAATTCTTGGAACCTGAGTCCCCAAAAGTTGATGTGGAAGATGATTCAATAGAAAGTCCAACTGATGTAAAAAAATTGATGGAAGTGACCCCTAGTCGACATTCAGCTAGAACTGCTGGGAAAACGTTCAAGTATTCCCTTTTCTTTTATCTACATGAAGTATTTCTCTTCTTTTTAAAATGGCATCCTTTTAGTTTGAATCATGCGTCAGGCGCTTCAATTATAATTTACATGTTCGTTTTGGACACATTGCTCTTATAGACAATTTAGGACAGTGCTTTGCCTCCATTCAGTTTTACTTTACAATCGGACCCTTTAAGTCTGAATCATGCCTGTGATTTTTTATTATAATTCACACGTTAATGTTTAATCCTGGATCCCCTTTAACCAAATTTAGTATTGTGCTTATGAACTTTTTTTGCAAAATTTGATTACCCATTTTCCTACTATCCCCTTCCCTTCTCCCAAAAAAAATGAAAGAGAAATTGTTGGTTCTGCTCAACACTGAAATAGTAAACTTTTTTTTTTCCCCTGGAAAAACATTATATCTGTTGAAACTTAAACGTATAGAAAGAAGAACATCTCTCTTATTTACTGAATAATGATGTTTACAAGGATAGATATACACAATAACTAGGAGCTAAATTAGGAAGATCTAATATCTTATCTTAGATAATATTTCTTTAATCTAAATCCCACAAAATCTGTGATAAATATTGACTAAATAATTACAATTATACATGTTATCTTTTTTATTCTGAAAGCGATTTCCCACACACCCCCTCAAGTTGGGGAATGGATGCTATCCATTCCAAGCTTGCCAACTGATCTTTGAAAATCTGCTCCGGCCAATCCTTTGGTGAGTATGTCTGTAGATCTGGCCACAGGCTAGGTTCGGTCTCGGTTCAGGTAGGGTACCGCCCCGCACGTGGCCGGTAACGGTCCGGGTCTGGTTCAGCCCTTGGTTTTTTTTTTTAAAAATATTATTTGTTAATAAACATTTAAAGAATAAAAAATTATCCTAAAATATAAAAAACATATATCTCAATAAAAAATCTCTCTCCCCAAAAGTATCTGAACGTCCCTTACCTTTTACTTTAAATAAATAATATTAGAAAACTTTTTTCAATACCTTCATAAAGACCGAGTTATACCAAAACATAAATGCATATTTAAAAAAAAAAACGAAATTTGCAATAAAAATCTATAAGTCGTCAATCATAAAAGTATATGTCAATCATACGAAATCCAGCGTCTAAACTTTTGAAAACAAAACATAAATCTCTCTTTAAAATAATTTTCAAAATTTTAATCAAAACTTTGATTGTCATAATATCGTGGAAAACGTAAAGTCTTTGGAAGTTTACTGCCATACCCGATTCACTCAAGCGTCCGAGCATCCCTCAACATCATCCTCACCTGCGACTGTTCAAACCTAACGAGTCTAACGAATCAGCACATTCAAACCATACGTAACGAGTAATACATATACAGGCACATGCATCCTTAAAAGAATACTTTTAACAAAATAAGCTGGCATAAAAACTCGTAAACATATGAACTTTTTCGTAAATCATTTAAGCACATAATATCATAAACATTTCCTCATCATAAATCATTTTAGTGAAGTCCTCTGTTCGATTGATCAATCTATAAACCATGGTACCTGGCAGCGGGGCGTCAACAACTTTCGTCACTGGATGGTGACCTAAAATAAAGTAAGTTCACCGTCCCTTCTTAAGACGGATCCCCCATAAATCCTCAGAGCCACAGTCAATTCACATCCATTCTCCTTTCCTTTTATTTATAACATATCATATCTTTCAAAAATCGTAAGACAAGCATTTTCGGGAAAATCGTTCAACCATGGTTCGCCGGAACGGTTGCGGTGCTTGGAATGACAACTACCGTTCCAGTTCTAATGTTATGTTGTGGAACGGTTGCGGTAGGCTTGTATAAAAAAATTAGTAAATTCAAAAAATTGGTAAAAAAATTTAAATATAAATTACATCATACTAAAAAATAAAATATATGAAGTTATTACAAATTAATATATCAATACAAAACTATTTTACAATAATAGCACAATAAGAAATACATACTAAAAATTATAACATACCAAAGCTAATACCATGAAGAGTGACGCGGAGGAGCGAAATCATTGTTATATTCTTCATTAGTATCTCGTAGATTAAATTGATTTCGAACATTTGGATATTGACGTGATTGTCCATAGGGATATTGATTAGATTGAGATGACGAAAGATCATTAGAATGGGATGACTGATTTTGTAATAGTGTTTCGTCACGACGATTATAGTATCCGAATCCACGATACACAGTAGAACTATCAGCTGTACTTGAAGATCTATACTCGGGACCATGACGTCCAACACCACGCCATATAGATGATGAAGATTCATTGTATCTATCACCAATATATTGAGACGACCCATAATCAAATCCACGATGTCTAATTCCATGTGTACCAGATGTTGAAAAATCAAATGATCTATCAAAAGAATCGTGTCTAGAATTATAATTACCTGATATCCATATCCACCTGATTGATATTCAGTCGGATCAAACCCAACATGCTGAGAGTCCCAATTGTAACTCATCGATCCATAATTATCTGTCATTGAATTTGTCGATTTCCCCCCAATCCAAGACATCTTATATGTTCTTCGACACCCATGTATGGTTGAGTAGAATGAGCTGAATGTTCTTTATCACTAGCACTAGAGAATTCTGATAAACTTTCCAAGAAACGACGTTGTTCCTCAATTCTAGGACGGTAACCATGATCAGTATCTTGTGTTGCATAATAATTTTAATCTTCTTTTGCCCATGTCATACCTGCGATATGTTGGTCATCTTGATGACTTTGATCATTTGTTGTATCTTGTGATTTGTGATATTTTCCACGTCCTTGTTGATTATTTCCGTCATCTGTATCATCACTATCACCACTCTTATCATTATCTTCACTATCATCTCTCGATATAACTTCTTTTCCTTTCAACTTTGATGACGTTTGAGCCTGTTTCTTCTTTTTTCCACGACTCTGAACACTAGTGGTTGTGTTGGTTTCTTCAGCATCTATATTTTGAACTCCTTCATCTAGCCATGCCAAATCGTCATCTTGTAAAACAGGCTGTTCATTATCCCTTATCCATTCGCTTAAGATATCGTCATCATGAAAAATGTGGTTGAGGTCTATAGGGCTGTAATAATCATCATCTTCTTTTCCACACATCAAGTTTCGTACCCTGAGCCGCATGTTATAATGAACATAAATTAATTTGTGTAGCTTTTCTACAGCCAAACAATTACGAAGCTTTGTGTGTATGAGAGATCATGTACTCCAATTTCTCTCACACCCAGAAGATGAGCATGTTTGGCTTAAAACTTTTGTTGCAATTTTTTTAAGGTGTGGAGCGTCGTCACCAGTCATTCAACCATTGAGCTGATACAAATATCATAATAAGATATATATTTTTAAATTTACGATTTATATTAAAATTTAAATTCAAATAAAAAACAATAAACCTGGGAGACTTTTTTTTACTGCCAATTTTGCTAGTGATGATCCAAATTCATCTATCTGCTCTGTGAACAATTTAATCTTAAAGAAAAAATGAAAAATTTATTACGATTTATATATGAAATATATAGTAGGAAAAATTAATACATATAATATATATATATATATACATATATATATATATATATACATATATATGTATGTATATGTTTATACCTTACTAATCGCCGAAGCTTGAGCACTCAAGTCTGGTTCAAGTCTGTTGATTACAACTTTTATTCCTTGTCAGACCTCGTCATTATAAACACAAGTTCCAGAATACTGAAGTGATGGATTTAGAAAATACGCTAAAATATCAGAAACAAAATCACAAATTAGAATATGGAAGATATAAATGATTTTGATGACATGCTCTGTATTTTATATTTAATCATATAAATTATATTATTACCTGCAACATGCAAATGTTGGTGTAATTGATTGTACCACCGATCATCAATAACATCCCGATATGATTGCCAGTCTTTAGTATTTTCTTTTATTGCCAATTTCGCTCTATCCATTGCTTCATAGATAATTGACATTGTTGGCTTTTTGTCTTGATCAACCAACTTTAAAACTTTTACAAGTGGTTCCATTGCAGTACAAATATCACGAGCTCTCTTCCAAAATCTTGTTTCCATTATAATCCCTATAATTTTTTCGGCTTCTTTTCTTCTTCTACTGGTATTATTGATTTCTTCCCACTCAGTTGAATTGCACATTCTCTTCAAATCTGAAGCATGCCGAACAAGTCTTTCAATTAAGATAAATTCTGTAGCAAAGCGGGTTATTCCTGGTCTCAACAATTCACGATCGTTGGTAAATGTTTTCATCAAATTCACAACTTTATCACTATTATAGATGAAACTTTTGATTTGCTTGGCTTTCTCGATACATTTTTTCACATTTTGCATCTTACCTACATCTTCTAAAATGAGGTCAAGACAATGTGCTGCACAAGGGGACCAAAACAAATGGGGTCTTTCCATCATCAATTTTGCACTTGCAGCCTTCATTGCACCTTCACTATCTGTAACCACTTGCACAACATTTTCTTCACCAATCTCATCAATAACTTTATTCATTAGAGACAAAATGAAATCAGCAGTCTTTGATTTGTTGGTGCAATCAACTGAACTATGAAATACCCTATTACGATCACAGTAAATCATAAAATTAATGATAGAATGCTTGTTGCGTGTGCTCCAATCATCGCACATAATCGTGCATCCATACTTGGACCATTTAGATTTCAAAGCATTTAGATAACCATTTATCTCATCAACCTCTTCTTCCAAAAAAACCCCACCAATTTGGCGTCCCGATGGACCTTTTATTCCAGGTCCAGCTTCTGCAATGGTGTTAATCATAGATTGATAATATGGTCCACTATATGCTGCGTTGAATGGAATAGCATTATATATAAACCATTTTGAAATAGCCTTTCCAACTCCCTTAACTTTTTCCGCACCAAACCAATTTTTTATACTCTTATGCTTCGAGGGAAACATAAAAGAGTCAATCCCCTTTGATGACAATTTAGATTTTTCTTTTACACTCAAGCTACGATGCATCTTTCTTTTCAAACCAGGATTCAAACCAGACGATGAACTAGAACCGATAAATCCTACAATTAAAAATTTAGTATCAGACATATAAAATAAATTATTAATTGCATACACACATGATTTAATGAAATTATATATATTGTTTACCTTGATCATATCGGTTACGCATCTCTTCCTCGAAAGCTCTAGTGTTACGACTTTCTTTCAACGCTTTTCGCAATTGTTGAGTTTCAATATCTTCTGAAGCGTCTTCACCACTACTTTCAATTCCCAATCCATGAATGCTTTGTTGAATTGATTCTAAGCCAAGTTCTTTTTTCTTTTTCAATATATTTCTTTTTGTCTCTGAATCTTGAAGATGTTTTCGGATCATCAATGATATTTCCTTGGGAGCTTTATAACATGCCTGGACATTTCCACTAACAAGTGCAATATGTTCTTTGAATATCGTAATTCCTCCGTTTATGGTTTTTCCACAAAATTTGCATACTATTATCTTCTGATTATCACCTATGATGTGACCGAACTCCCAACCAATATCGGGTTTTGGAGCCATTCTACAAAATCAAGAGAGGGATTTGGGATAATTAAAATTTGTCGATGATTGCTTGTAAATCCAAATGAAAAAAACTATGCGCAAATAAAATGATAATTGAGAAAAAATCAAAACATGTTTACTGAATTAGCAAAAAGCTGAAGCTAATCACCAAAGCTTCAAACAAGTAAGGCTTGGACTTTGGTCAGCGGAATAGCTAAACCAATACACTTACAAGTGATATTTCCCAACGAGAAACCCCTGAAACAAAATGATATTAGGTCTCCTTTATGCAAAATCATGTTTTTGAGCTGAAATATCATAAATTACTCAAAAACCAAAAGTGGTTAGAATTAAATATAGTTACCAAAAAAAGAGCAAAGAATTTATCTGACTATCAATCAATTGGCGGCCCGGCGACGGTTCAAACAGGTTGAGCGGTCGGATCTACGGCGGAGCGTGCTGCAGCGCAGAGGAGAGAAAGGGGATCCCCAATTTTTATCTTTGCTACAAAAGCTTTTGTGGCAAGTTGCTTCGACATTTTAAATAAAAATATAACTCTAATGATTTTTTTTCTAGATTGTCCCATATGGATTTTTAAAATATATTTTAATTTTTTTAAATTTTTAAAAAAATCTTCTTTAATACATTTTTTTTTAAAAAAAATTTATATTTTCTCAAACCCAACGTTCCGTTGCACCGTTCCCGTTCCACCCCACCGTTCCCTCGCCGTTATAACGTTGAAGAACGGCGCTAAAAAGCATTCACCGATTTGCCGTGGAACTTTGGAACGCCAATGGCCGTTCCCGTTCCGAGACGGGCGGTCCGGTTGCGACGCGGCCGATCCGGCGAACCATGCGCTCAACTGAAGCATTTATCGTAAAAATATCATAAATTCACCATACTGATTTTAAAAATCATTTAAGATTTATTTTGACCCCTCGGGACACTGCCAGGACATTCGAACTACCAGGGATGTAAAATGACCATTTTATCCCTGGACCTGAACTTCCGTTTATTGACTTTTCTTACGTTTCTTGACTCGAGCCTATCCCGAACCATCACATAACCTTATTTGTTCCCACCTCAGCACGCTATGCTTGCTGATTCACTTTTTTTCTCCTTATTCGTTGGGGCGGGTAAGTTTGAAAGCCCTAGCAAACAATCCTCGAATTTGAACTCTTACACTCGCCTTTCTTGATCAAATTGTCTACAATTAAACCCAAACACATGATGAACAATTATTATGCAAAATATTTAATAAAAACAACTAAAAACATATACGCAACATAAACAAACAATGCATGAATGAGATTCAAAATGACACAATAAAACACTTAAAAACGATACACATCAACCTTCCCATACTAAAACTTTGCTCGCCCTTGAGCAAAATAGGTTACAGAACATAACACATACAATACAAAAATCTAGCTCAATGGTACATTCATGGTTCATCGCTATTCCTCAGCGAATAGCCAGCATATCTCCCATCCATCAACACAAATTGTCAGTGTTTGTACATCATCTTAAGTTTAAACACTATAATTTTTCATGGAATTTGATTGTGTGTGTGCGTGCAATGTTGGTTCTAGGATCGGACATTTCAAATAGGTTCATTCTCAAAGTTGTAAGAGACTTCAATCCACATGTTTGTGCCAATCCCTCCCCTGACATTCCTTTTCACTAATTACCAATCAGCAGGCACAAATCATTAGAACTTTTCAAGCGTTAATTAAGCCTCAATGTATGTATCATTACCAAATGAAAGATAAGATAGATAAGAGGGGCGGGAGTACAATGATATATCAATTTGAGCACATTCAGATTTAGTTCTGATTTTCTTCGACTCCATACATTCTCCCTTTTTTAACCTAAGAATTTGATTTCATTCATTTATTTGGCTCCCCTACGCCTTACATATCTTTTTTTTCCAAAGTTCTTTTTTTCAAGGAGCTTGGTTCTTTCACAAGTGCAATATTTCAATTGTATTCCTTAGGCATGTAGAATATACCAAGAGTTTCATTTATTCTAGGAAGTGCTACAATAAGGCTTGATGTGTAGATGAATTGCATAAATTGATATTTGCTTAGGTGGGCTCAATTCAATTCATAAGCTCAAGAACGATTTGCCTAATAAGTCGAAAGCTAAGGGATAAGCGATTTGCCTTTATCCAAACGATTAACACAATAAACGATTTGCATTTATCTATGTGGATTGACAACCTGTGGATTTACTCGTTTAGATATAATGTGTATCTAAACGATCAACACAATAAACGATTTGCATTTATCTATGTGGTTTCATGAAAGCAGTGCGATAAGCCCAAAGAACTTCATCTAACCTTACAGCCCAATCCTTTCGACTCACTCAATGTCTTTCCAGAATCCTTTTCATCTCTCGATTTGACACTTTTACTTGACTACTTGTCTGAGGGTGATATAGAGTCGAGATCTTGTGGGTGACACCATATTTGCTTAAAAGTTTTTCAAAAATCTTTTTACAAAAATGAGTACCACCATCACTAATGATTGTTCGAGGTGTACCAAACCTATTAAAAATATTTTCTTCAAAAATTTAAGTACCACCCGAGCATCATTAGTGGCATAAGCTTCTGCCTCTACCCACTTAGAAACATAGTCGACCGCAACCAAAATATATTTTTTTTGTGAAGGATGTTGGAAGCGGTCCCATAAAATCAATCCTCCTAACATCATTCAAAGATATTATTTAAAGGCGTATCATTGCGATTAAAGATGTTACCTGGCTGTTGGCATCTATCACATGCAATAACGTATGAACGAGCATCTCTAAAAAGAGTAGGCCAATAAAAGACACATTCAATTTCCTTGGATGCTGTTCTCATCGGTTCAAAGTGATCACCTACCTCACGGTCACGACAATGAGTCAGAATTTGTCCCATTTCTTCCTCTGTCACACCTCTTCTTGTCATAGAATCTGCACAAATTTTGAACAAAAATGGTTCTTCCCAAAAATAGTAGTCTTGCAGAATATTTCCTTAATCTAAATCCCACAAAATCTGTGATAAATATTGACTAAATAATTACAATCATACACATAATCTTTTTAATTTTGAAAATGATTTTCCCGCAATATCTAGGTCTGTATTTTCGGTCTCCAATAGAAAAATACGAAAAATACTTTATTCCAGTGATTTGCGGTCCTGTTACATTAATAGGGGATATCTTTGTGAATTTAGAAAGAAACTGGCTGTCTTCAATTTTGTTTGTATTGTTTACAATTATCTCCAAGTAGTAGCACTATGTTACTTTCTCAGTCTCAAGAATTTCAACAATACAACAACATTTATATACCCGAAAATAGAGTCAAATATATCAAACCAAACATCAATCACATCCAGAGTTAGTCAGGCTCGATCACACCAAATAAAATCCAACACTAAAGTATACGAACATACAAATACACAAGGCATCTCTTTGGCAAATGACTCAATACATAGGATAAATATCCGGGGACTCAAAACTCAATATGAGTCAACTCATTGTGCTCCATTGCCAGACCCTCCGCCAGCTGGATCAGAATCGCCTGTATAACCTGCTTTGTAATCACAGAACAAACCAAAGTAGCCCGAGGGACAGGAGTCAAATCCCAATACTAAGATATAATAAATTACAACATATATAAATGACATGCAATATAATAAATGCAATGCATGTAGGGTACCAAATAATCTTAGATATCAAACTTGATCTAACGAATCGATAACAACTGTGGTAACATGTGACAAAGGTTTGACGTGTCAAATACGCCCTCGGCCCTGCACATATGCATTAGCGGTGATAGTTTGCAGAACTGCTCGGCCCTTCCGCTAGTCATCAGAGGCTTTGATGTCTAAATAACTCATCCAAGAGTAAATGGAAATCACGGAAACAACGGAATCATAGCTCAATATGATTGTGTGCTCAACTATGCATATAATCCACATATTATTCCAATATATTTAAAAATCATATTTTATTTTATGAAATAGGAATAATCCTAAAATGCATTCCAATAACACAAAGAATACATAATCACATAATTCACATAAAATCAGTCAGTTCACATCAATTAAATTATCCGTCTCTATAGACACTGTAAGGAAATGATCAATCCATACACCTTAACCTTCAACTTTAATTACCACTATAATTTATGAAGTTTTAGATGCTTCCTGGTTATCCAAACTCGTGACAATTAATTCATTTCAAATCAGCTTCTATTTATTTTCCTATATTCAACAATTAGCCTAAAATTTTAAAATTACCATTTAGGCTTTATAATTCTAAAACTCGCAACATATAAACTAAAATCCCCAAAATAAATATTTTTAGTTTCAACGTCTCCTAAACTAGAATTTAAACGACTAATATCCACAAATTCCTAAAATTCTCAACTTTGACAATATAATTAAAAAATTCTCAAATTATCAAAACTATTATCCAAGCTTCTAAAATTCCCTAGGCGCTGGGCTGGCAATTAGCGCCACGTTATCAAAACATAATAAATCACATACTAGATCTTGAACACAATAACATCAAATTTAAAATACGTTCAAAATATTCCCAACATAGTCTAATGTGTCATCTCAATAAAATAAGAAAGAATTCAGATTTCTTCCAAAATTCACAATGAAATAGTCTAACGTGTCATCACAAATTTACTCTACTTCTTCTTCTCCGAAATTTTCATCAACTTATTCTTCATTGGACACAAAATCAATATCATCATTGTGATCATCATTTTCTTCTTCAGATTCAAAATCATCCTCGTGAAGTTCTCAAACTCTAGAGCTTCTTCGGGGTTGTAGATTTTCATCTGCCCCAGTTTCTTCATCAACTAATTGCTAAGTGAGCCCCAAACCTGGTTCAACTTCATTTTATTCCCCACCATCCACAATCCAACCTTGTGCATTTGAAGTATCTTTTTCAAGAAGGACGTCGACGTTCCTTTCTTTCTCTCCTTTTTGCTTGTTAAACAATCTAGCATTAAATTGGACAAATACTAGATTGTTCAACCTATTGACATCCAACCTTATTTCTTTTCTTTGTATGAATCTAAAAAAAAAAGAGAGTAACTAGTATAGTTATGAATATGAACATACACTTTAAAAAATAATTTATTTTAATTAAAGTTTAAACTTACTTCTTCAAATGCACTCCAATTTCTTTCACACCCAGATGAACTTGTAGTTAATGAATGAATCCTCAATGCAACTCTTAGCAAGTTGGGTGTGTGAGCACTGTAGGTACTCCACCATGTACATGGATCAAATGTATCGTCATTTTCTTCACATGCTTTGCTGCCAATGCTTTCCCAAATAACCCAGTCTTATCTCTATATTTGCAAATTCCTTATTAATAATTGTATCTTGCAGTTCAAACTCATCGGCATGCAAAACTTCCATGCATTCAAAAATCTTGTCGCAACCTCTCCATAAAGAGCAATAGAACTATCTTTGTAGTAGAAGTAGGGATTCAACAAAAAGGATGTGGTATGCAATGATGTATCAAGTCTATCCTTCATTTTTGACTCAATAATCACTATGATAGGTTGATAAGTTGATTCGACTTTGTTCAGGGCCACCTTGATATCTTCTTTAGTTCGAAGAAGCTCCCCATATAGAAACCCCATGGATGGCTTTCTATCTCCGTCAACCAATTGGAGAACTCTTACCAAAGGAGCTAATATTTTCAAACAAAGTGTCACATCATTCCAAAAACTCATGCTCATCACAGTAGAGTAAGCCAATTTCCCTTTGTTTGTCTTTGACCATTTACAGTTCTCCCACGTATCACTTGTAAACATGGCCCTTAAACTAGATTTTTTCTCAATCAAACTTTGAAATGTGAGGAAGTTTGATGCAAACCTGGTAACTCCTAGCCGGACTATGTCTATTTTCTTCGTAAAACTTCTCATCAATGACAAATTCTTATGGTGAACATAAATGAAAGTTGTAAAAGACTTGGCTTGGTCGATGATCTTTTTAAATCTTGGAAGCTTGCCAATACTTTCAAGCATGAGATTAATAGTATGAGTTGCACATGAACTCCAAAAAATTCCAGGCCGCTTTTCTTTCATCAATTTAGCCGCAACCATATTGTTGGTGGCATTGTCTGTTACAATCTGAACAACATTTTGAACTCCTACTTGTTCAACACACTTGTCAACATACTCAAAAATAAGTCCAGCTGTATGTGCCTCGTCTGAAGACTCCTTAGACTCTAAAAATACAATACCTTCCTTGCAATTAACACACAAATTTAATATGCTTTTTCTTTTTCTATCACTCCATGCATCTTCCATGCATCTGTCATAATAGAGCATCCATTTTTTGCTCATTCTTCTCCGTGTTTCTTCAAAAGTTGCTTTGTTCTTTCAACTTCAGCTTTCAAAAGTGGCTCTCTAAGTTGATATTGAGTTGGCTTGAACCCTGGTCCAAATTGACCTACTGCCTCCATTATTTGCTTGAAGCAATCATTATCAAGAGCATTGAATGAGATTCCATTTTCATAAGCCCATCTCCCAACATATTGTTGAACTTATTGAGTTCTCTCTTTGAAAAGAGTCTCATTTATATTTTTTTGGCGAAGCACTTTACTCTTACCTGAACTTACATTTTCTGGAGCAATCATCGACGCATATCTATCTGTGGGGCCAAATAGATGAGGTTTTTTAATTCTATCTATCCCTTCAATTTCAGCATCATCTTCTTCGTCTAGAGAAATATTAACCTCTGCTCTACAACTTTTTTCTTTCTGTATTTTGTTTTTCTTTTTGTTCCTCCCTTCTAAAGTAGCCTGTTTACACTTATTACGAATTTCTTGAGATTCGTTTCGACAACCAGATACATTTCCATTTATATTTCCTATATGCTCCTTGATTCTACACACTCCACCGGACATCATTTTCCCACAGAACTTACATTTAACTTTGTCGAGGTTCTTAGGATCAATCAACATACCAAACTCCCATCCGATGTCATTTGACTTTCTCTTAAGATTCCCAGATTCAGGCTGAGTGATGGATGCAGTCGACGATGGATTGTTTGCCATTGTTACCCTCCAAATCTTGCTGAATACAAAACACTTAAACCTTTTCAGCAATAGACTTGAAAATTTGATGTGGTAACACCACACAAACAAATGATAGTACCAAAAATCTCAAAGTCACTTCATATGTTTGGATCAACATATTGTTTTGACAATGCACTGCCACATATATATCTTGATGCAGTGTCTACACAACATATTTTTTGAAGAAAAGGAATCACCATGTTGCCAATAAAAAACTCAAAACTCGTGGAAAAAGTTAAGAAAGTTGAGCCTAAATGCATTATACATAGAGTTACCTGAAGGTTTCCCTGGAACGAGGAGTCCTGGCCGAAGATAAATCGAGTCTCTGGAACGAGGAGTCCTGGAACGTTAAGTCTCTAATGCTATACAGAAAGTGAGAACAAAGAATAACTCGAGTCTCTGGAACGAGGAGTAGTCCTGGAACGAGGAGTCGTGGCCGAGAAGGAGTCTCTGGAAAATAACGAGAAGGAAAGAAATGCAGCAGACTTAGTGAGCCCAAATTTTATTTTTTTAAATAAGCTTTTTAGCGGATCTTTAAATTTAAAAGCCCAATTTTTTTTAAAAAAAAATCAGTCCCACCTAGGCGGCTGGCCTCCGCCTCGTGCCCAAGCTGGCCGCCTAGCACCTTATCGGTGCGGCTGGCCTCTGCCTAGCCACCTAGGCCACAATTTAGAACACTACTACTATCTATTATCGAACTAAAGTTTCCAATCTTCAACTTAAAAATCCGAAAAATTCAATCGATGCCTCCAATCGACTCAATGAATCACCTACAATCAACAACATAACAATCATCAACAATTTAACCAAAAAAATTAACTTATAATCAAAATTCGAAACCCTAGAATTTGGGTATACCTTCAATTGATTCCCAGGTTATGATTAGTGGTTGGAAACAAGCTTTTCAAGCTACAAGAAAAATGAGAAGGAAGCTAGAAAATCCAGACAAGAATTCGAGCAGCAGCAGGAGACGAGCTCGTTTCTCACTTTTCTGGCTTCAATCGATTGAGAGTCCACTTGGGCTAGCTCGACCTGCTTTCCGGCAGCAAGGGGCAGAAGAAGAAATTGAGCGAGAGAGCAGATGGGAATGGTTCTACGCACTGGAATGAATCGGGAATGGTTGGAGGGGAAATGGGCTTGGGGAAAATTGAGCTCTCACATGTTTAGTTGGTTTTATAATCATGTTCATGCCTGGTCACCGGAATGATCCAATCTTACCACTTAAAATTTGTTGATGCAGGGAGTAGAGCAGCGCCTTCTTTAATTTATGCCATTATGTGTTTAGCAAATCATTGTATTCAAATTTGTCTATTGATTATGAAGTAGTCTTCATTTCCTTTATTCTTATCCTCTTTGTTTGTGTCACAACCATTAAGGTCTCATGAAAACACCTCTTTTCAAAGAAATCTTTGTCCACAGCACCTTAGGAAACACAACAGATATCTAAGATTATTTGCGCCCAGTTTTGCAGAGGGGTCATCTGGGGAAGATGTTATTGCAAATGGAAATGAAACCTCTGATGAAGATGAAGATGAAGAAAAGGATATCGAAGCGAAAAGAAATTATAAATCAAAAACTTCTCTGTTTGTAAGTGATATGAATCTCTGGGGATTTCTTTTATCAGCCATTATACAATCTTTTTTCACCTTCTGAAGTCTGAGTTGCTTAAATACATGCATACACAGACTGAAAGTTCCAGTCCAGTAGTGTTTGATGTCGACAGTAATGATGCTGTGAAACATGATACAGATTTGTATCAGAAGAAGCGAACCGCAAAATCTCAGGATTTGTCTAAAACTTGTCGCTCTTCTCTTGTTCAAACGACTCTATCTACATTGTTCAAGAAGGTGGAGGAGAAGGTAATGCAATGGAGCTACTGTTTGTGTAAGCTAAGCTAGCAATTGAGAACTGTGAATAGCCAGATTAGACATAATATGAAAACTGCTTGAACCCTGACGAAAGTTTTCCCCTTTTGCTAGCTTTTGTATCCATATGATTGCCGATGTCTGCTACAAATGCGAACTTCCTCTAATACTCAAATAGTACATTATTTAAACACAGTTTTTTTGATGAATATGAATATGAGCTTGTTCTGCAGTGTGAAACTGCATTATATATCTACCGATGTTACGGTAATTAACCTCTTCTGACCCTGAAAACTGACATCCATTGGCTGTCACGACTTGCTGTCAGTCACTTGTGCTGAAGCCTTTTGCCTTTGGCAACATTTTTTGGCTAATACAACTTGTTGGTGCTCAATTTGGACCTCTTTTATAATTTTTGCAGTAAATCACTCAATTCATGGAATCTGTAAATTAGTTTCAGTTAAATACTGCATTCATGGTTGCATCTGGAATAAGTTTGCTCTAGCTGCCCATGACCAGAATTGCTTTGTTTTCTCTGAAGATAGTTTACTATGCATCATTGCCATCTCTCTAACTCGTTCAACCTCCTGTTTGCATCTTTTAACTTGGATATGATTTTTAATATAAAGTGAAGTTATCAACTTGTCAATACAGGGTAGGGAAAGTAATGGACCAGGTGACTGGAAGTTTGCTTCAGAATCATCAGATCCTAATGATTCCTCTCAGGTATGAACTGATGTTCTTGCAAGCTCTATAAATTAATCCTTGCTAACTCTTATTACTTGCTATGTGTGCTCTAGTTTCTACCTCATGGTGGTAATACCACACAATCATCTATGTTGTGTTTATTTCACAATTTGGTTTCATTTGCTTTCTATTGTTCTTAGGTGGTATGTATCTTCGGCTGATTTTGTTTAATAAATGATTTTTTTTTTTTTTGTTTTTTGTTTTTAATAAATGGTTTTTCATTTACATTTTTAATAAAGTTTCCATGTGAGCGGAAACATTATTAGTGATGATGGCGAGTTAAATCAAGTTACTCTAATTGACCATCCCATATTTTGCATTTGGTGTTGCATGTTTAAAGAGAAATCAATAAATATCAGGGGACATCTGCTTCTCGGCATAACACCAATTGTACTCTTTCATATCATGCCGAGTAGGAATCACCAAATGCTTTGAGAAGTTGCCAGAACATGTTTCTTGCCATTATGTTTTCAAATAATAAAACCCATTTTACCAATCCACTAGCCAACTCTTTTCAAAATCATTCATACGTGTTTATAGTAGCATGATTTCACATGGTATCCGTTTTCACGATGCTCTTTTGGTTCCAATAATTTGACAGGATACGGATGCCAGCAACGAAGATTGGACTGGTTGAGATGTTGGTATTATTGGAACAACAAGATTGAAGATAGCACATATCTCAATGAATTAGGATTCTAGTATTAGTGCCATAGAAAATAAGTAAAGAGGAGAGATGTTTTTGAACAATCATATTGTATGTAATGCATCATATCGAGTATCGACAGAAACTATTAAGAATTTAATCGGATATTTTAGCAAAGCACGAACTCTCCCCCATAAGCCCTTGCTAAAAGCAGATTCAAAGAATAGATTATCCAAGCTATCAATAGCTCTATCGCAAAAGACTACAGCCTTTTTCTAAGACGAGGGAAAACAATCCCGAGTGACAAGGCACCCCTGCGCACATAACCATAGCCTGAAGGCATGCTCGATCAAAATATAGGGGCCCAAAAAACAGAGGCCCAACGTACTTTCTGCTCGATAGGGCTGAAATATTGATAGGCACAATTATCACCGGGGGAGACATTCAAGAACAAAGAATCTAGAGTCACTGCCGCATGAGAGGGAGAACCAGCATTCACCAAAATTTCATCTCTAGTCAAAAGAACCCGCTTAATTAGAGCAGTGTAGGAATGTTTCACAGTCCAAATCCAGATGTTGCATCTCGATAAGTAAACGTGGTTAATCCATTTGATCAAAATATATTTTCTATCAGAATGAATATCCCAAAGAACTTTGGAGATAAGATTGTTTCAACTTCTAAGATCACGAAGCCCAGCACCATTTTCTTCTTTATCATAACACATTGAAGCCCAAGAGATCAAATAAATGAACGATAGAGGTTATAAATACGATCAATGATGTCGAAAGGGACCAGAACAATAGATAGCCAGAAGCGCTCCAAAGGACTGATCTGATAAGCTCAAGCTTCCCCACAAAAGAAAGAGATACGTGAGGCCAGATTGAAGTCGGGAAATAATTGCATCCACGAGCATGCCAAAGTCAGAGGAGTGCAGGTGATCAGTAGCATGAGGAATCCTTAGATAACGGAATGGGAGTGTATTCAACGGGAAATCAGTAATACTCAAAAGAGAAGATCTGATAGCATCATCAATACCAGGATTAGCAGTAAATCATCAACATAAGCGAGGTGAGTAATACCTATTTTCTAACAAAGAAGGTGAAAGTTTAAAACTGAACCTGTAATGGCACCTCTAATAAGGCGAGATGGTTATTCAATAGACAACGTAAATAAGGAAGAGGATAGGGGGTCTTCTTTGCGCAACCCCGTGTGTCCCTTAAAATACCCGCGCAAACAACCATTAATTGTGACAAAGAAGGTAGTGGACGTAAAACATTCCATAACCCATTGAACAAAATGTAGAATAGGTGCCCAGCGAGTCAACTTGTGGGTTGATCTTTATTGATTCTTATGTAAAAATAGTCTTTATTTTAATAACATTTTATGATTTAATCCAATTATGTCATTTAATTTATCCGTATACTCATACAAGCTGCATAGATATAGTTTTTGAATATACTATATATATCATGAGGTCTGCTTTTCAACGTAAGATCATGAAACTCATTAGTTAAGAAGTGTATTGTATATTCTAAATAGGTTTCTGGACGAATCAGTTGCCTAAAATAAGAATAAAGGTCGATTAAGCTTGAGACAAACATCCATGTTTCATTGGTAAGGACTTGAAGATGTCCATCCATACAGATTGGTGATCATTTGATGATGTACTGAACAACTCTTCCTCGAATTGTCCAATTGTTTATCACTTATAGAGTGTAAAAGTCTGCGGTCAAGGTTGTACACTATTAGTTTTTTGACCCGAAATAACGTAGAGACTCTATTTACTACTATGCACTTTGATCCGTTGCAAACTTTAGCAGATCACGTGATTTCTTAGGAGCTTGATCATTAATGATCACATCATCCTCTCCTTCTTGAAATGGATTCGTCCTTAAATCTTGATCATCTCCTATATCACACAAAGAAATATCGCTAACATTAAAAGTTGAACTTACATTATACTCATTTGGTAAGTCCAATCGGTATCCGTTGTCGTTGATCTTCTCAATCATTTGGAATGGACTATCACCCATTGGTAGGAGTTTTGAACGCCGCTTTTCCGCAAATCTCTATTTCCCCAAAAACCACACCCAGTCTCCTAGTTCGAAAATCACTTTCTTGTTTCCCTTATTGGCTAGCGTCGTGTGTTGCAAGTTATTCTTCATAATGTTGGCCTTTACTCTCTCGCGCAAACTTCGAAAAATCTCCGCCTTCATCTTATCATCCAAATTTAACCTTTCACTCATAGGCTGTTGGAACATTTCATGTTCGCAATCTTGATTTCGATGTTAACAAAACTTGTTATTGTATTTCTAACATATTTACTCAAGTGTAAAGTTGCAAACACAAGAAGCAAACCGAAACTGAATTCTGTACAAACTGAATTTCTGGCGAGCTTCGGTTTTTTGATGATATCTCTCAACTGGATGTTCCAAATGACAATCCGCCAACTAGACTGATTAGAAAACTCAATTTGGAACAATTCTGTATTTCACGTCAGTTTAGCAAAATCGGATGTTATCATGGTCTAACTGATCGCTCAATTACCGAACTGATCACACGAAAACAGCAATCAGTTGGGTTTGAGCAGCTGCGGTATTTTGGTCATATCTCTTAGCTCGGTTATTGAAATGAAGAGATTCAGTATGCGTTGGAAAGATAAGACAAAGATTTATAAATCATCTTCAGAAGTCAAAGTCTGAATCGAAGCTTACGATGCTGATAAATGACGATGAAGTTACTGGTTCTGCACAAACTGAAATCAGCTAGGCTGATTTCAGCACACCAGCTGAAACTGAACCAACTGCTGACCAGCTGACCAACCAACTGAACTGAACCAGCTGCTGACCAACTGAAGACAAGTTGAACCAGACCAGCTAAACTGAACCGAACCAGTTGAACTGAACCAGCTGACAAACTGAACTGAACCGAATCAGCAGCTGACCAACTGAACTGAACTGAACTGAACCAGTTACTGACCAGTTGAACTGAACGACCAGTTGAGTTGACCAGAGTTGGCCAGTTGACCAGTCGGGAAAAAGTCCAGCAAGACGAATTTGACCGTTGCAATTCCAGAAACAGTACAGAAACTTTCCAAACGGTCATATTCTTGTGTCTAACGTATATATCAGTGTTGAAGCCTATAAATACAACATATTGAAGATCAAACAAGAGCTTTTGAAGGGGATTCAAAGCATGGGCAGTTAGCATGAAAAAATCAGCTAGTTGAGAGCACAAGCCCTTGTGTGAGGAAACATTTGAGATGTACACTGTAAATGATAAATTCCTCACACACAATCACTCACACATATACAAGAGAGTTGAACTTCAAAGATTAGTTGAGTGAGTCTTGCACAAAGACAATAAACTTGTGTATGTAGTCTTTGCATATTAGACGTTAAACAATATGCTGATTGTGAGGTGCTGCCTACAATCTTGAGTGCTAGGAGTTCAGTTTAGGCAGTGGGTAAGTCCTAGCTGAATGGGTTTGTACAAAGTGTTGTATAAATCAAAGTCTTCTAGTGAATCCTTCCCAAGGGGAAGAAGGGATGACATAGGAGTTATTCAAATCTTCGAACATCCATAAACAAATTCGTGTCTATTTGTTTATTGCATTTACTTATCATTTCCATTTTTCTAAAGATGCACTGTTGAAGCATTTTATGTGTTCTTCAAATACCAAAATATTGCATACCAAATTGTTTGATAAAATGCTTCAACTAAAATATTTTTACTCATTCAACTTGCATATATTTTAAATGGTTTACAAAATATTTAATCGGTTTCTACGAAGGATTATTTCGAGTAATTTCCGCTTGGTTTGAACACCAAACTCGATTTAATTCATCGGTGTTCAATATTTCAAGAACCGAGCTATTGTAACTCAGCGGTGATCCCCCTAACCGATCCTAACATAGGCAGTGATAACAACTCCATAGGAATTAGCGTGTTAAAACCATAAACAATTTCAAACAGATAAAATTTATAGTAGAATGCACACAACGATTATAAGCGAACTTAATAAAAGAAAAACATTATTCTCAATTCTTTAAATTCTTTTTAGTTATGGTACGTAACAAAATAATTAAAGTCCTTTTAAAGACTTCCGTTTGAGGATGACAAGCACTAGAAAACATTAGTTTAGTACCAAGTTTAGATCTAACATTTTTTAGAAGTAACACAAGAACTTAGCATCACGATCAGAGATAATCGTCCTAGGCATCATGCAACCTAATGACTTCTCAAAAGAACAAATCCGTAATATTAGATGCATCGTCAATCTTATGACAAGAAATGAAATGTGTCATTTCAGAAAACCTATCTACAACAAAAAATACAGAGTCCCTCCTTCATAGTCCTATGAACGCCCCAAAATAAAATCTATAGAAATGTCAGCCCAAGGTTCATTAGGAACATGACGTGGAATATACAAACAATGTGGTTGTGTTCTAGATTTAGTTTATCTACAAGTTATACACTTCTCACGTACACGCTCAACATCACGCTTCATATATGGCCAATGAAAATGTTAATGCAATCCATTCAATGTTTTAGCCACACAATTGTCCCATTAAACATCCCACGTGTCTCCATAACTAGCAATTAATGAATTGAAGATCTAGGAATACACAACCTATCCTCTCTGAACAAGAAACTTTTAAGCAAATAAAAATTTCACGTGTTCCATGCATACATATTTCAAAATTATATTTAAAATCTTCATCCAACGCATATAATTCCTTCACATGCTCAAACCCCAATATTTTCGAATCCAAGGTATAATATAGTACGTACATCCATGATAGTGCATCGACCACTATATTTTCCTTATCATGTTTGTACTTGATCACGTAAGGGAATTTTTCATTGAACGCTACCCATTTGACATGCTTCTTGTTTAGCTTTCTCTGCCCCTTAAGGTACTTTAGAGATTCATGATCCATATGAATCAAGAATTCTTTAGACCTCAAGTATTGTTAACACGTCTCAAGAGTCCTTACCAACACATACAAATCCTTGTCATAAGTTGGGTTGTTTAATGCCGCTCCATTCAACTTCTGGCTAAAGTATGCAACGAGCCGTTTTCCTTGCATCATGACTCCTCCAATACTTACACCTTATACATCACATTCAATTTCAAATGTATTAGCAAAGTCAGGTAAAACAAGTAAATGAGAATTAATTAATTTTTGCTTAATAGCATTAAAAGACTTTTCTTGCTAATTGCCTCAATGAAATGGGACGTTCTCCTTGATCACCACGTCATTGGTGCTGCCAACGTGTTAAAATCTTTTACAAACCTCCTGTAGAAACTTGCAAGACCATGAAAGTTTCGAACTTAACCTATAGTAGTAGGCATTGACCAATCTCGAATATCACTTACCTTGTCCTCATCAACTTGTATTCATTGTGAACTCACAACAAAACCAAGAAAAATAAGTTTTCTTGTACAAAAATCACTCATCTTGACATTGTAATATAACTTTTCAGCTCTAAATATTATTAGTATAAGTTTCAAAAGTTTCCCCTATATCTTTATCACTCTTTTGTTCACTGTTTTTCCAGTCATTCCTCTTTCCTTTTTCTTGATTTGATCATCCAACACTTTCTTTGGAGATAACGGAAGAAGTGCAATAATTTCCTTCTTTAGAGTAAAAGAGTACATATTTTTGAATCAATCATGTGTCACACTCCTATCGTATTTCCACGGCTTTCCCAACATAATACGGGAGTCACGCATTGGCACAACATCACACACACTTCATCTACGTACTTCCCAATTGAAAAAGTAACCAAAACTTGCGTACTAAATTTTAATTCCGAACAATTATTCAACAATTGCAGTCTATATGGTTGAGAATGTTTCAATGCAGGAAAACCTAACTTTTCCACCATCTCACAACTCGCCACATTGGTAAAAATTCCTCCATCTATGATAAAATTGCAAACCTTTTAGTTCACAAAACACCTAGTTCGGAATAAGTCCATTTGGTTATTATCCTTTTTTTTTGAATTGTGCACTCATGATACGCCTAGTTACAAGAGCTTTACATACAACAACACATATCCCTCATCAGGATCCTCCAACTCGGGCATCTCATCATCGTCAGCCTCGTTATCCTCCTCACTTTTAGATTCATATTACCCATAGGCATTCATTGCGTGACCCTCTTGTTTGGAAATTGGCTAGCAATATGGCCAACTCCTTGACACCAAAAGCATTATTATCTGTAGATTTTTTAATAGGAGTTTCATATTTTACCTTGCACTCCTTGTTTAGGCATCTCTTGTTTGATTTCAGTCCTGGGTTTGGTCACCACCTTGCCTTCTTCATCTTACAATGTTTTGAAGCCAAGAAGATGATGAAATCCCCATTTGAATGGTGCGACCAACTCCTTTCCTCTTAATTTGTTGCTCCACTTTGATTGCAATTTACACCATCTCGTCTAACTCCAAGTAGTGTCTAATTTCAACTTGGTCTTGAATATCTTTCGAAAAACCACAAATAAATCAAGCCATTGTAGTCTTATTGTCCTCCTCTATGTTTTTTCTAATCATAGCTAATTCCAAATCCTTATAGTAATCCTCGATACTCTTAGTATCATGGTTCAAACTTTGCAGTCTCTTAAAAATTTTTCAATAGTAATGATTGAGCATAAAACTCTTCCTCATGACCCTCTACATCTTATATCCCATGTTTCTACAAGTCTCTCTTTGTACCTTCTCTTGGTGGTGGTTCATGTTGATTCCACCAAATAAGAGTGCAATCTAAGAATTCAACCACCGCCAACTTAACCTTTTTGAGTTCGACCATTCCTAATGATTATATCCATTATAAATAAGCTTACAAACAGTGCATAAACCAATAAAAATCTGCATATACATGTTTTAACTCATCGATTAGAACTTGGGACTCCAATGAGCATGAAATTGACTCGAATAATTTGAGTCCTTAATATGATTTCTTGATCACGCTTGTATTATATATGGTTCGATCAGCATGAAGTGGATAGTAAGCACCGTGAGGTAAGAGTAGTTGCTCACGCAATGAATAAAAGGTATATCTTGCTTCCTTACTTTAATCCTGTGAAGTTCTGTTTTCAATATTTCAGAGATTAGTACTACTTGGGGTAAATATAAGTCTAACAATAGTGGGAGAGGAGAAGACGCGGATTGATATGAATTAGGAGGCGATGATGAGAGTCAAAATGAGAATTGGGGAAGAATGAGCACGATTTAAGATTTAGGGGTGATAAAAAAGAGGTTGTACATGGGAGGTATAATGATAGGGGTAGACAAGATGATAATATGAGTAAAATTAAGATGAAGATCCCGTTGTTCCATGGTAAATCAGACCCAAAAGAACATTTAGAGTGGGAAAAGAGGGTAGAATCTGTATTCGACTGTCACCACTACTCCAAACTCAAAAATGTTAGGTTGACAATGGTTGAATTCCTGGATCACGCCCTTATTTGGTGAGATCAACTTGTGACTACTAAGAGAAGGTACAATGAGAGAACCATTGAGACTTGAGATAAGGTGAAGAGGGTCAAGATTAGGAAGAGGTTTGTTTTCAATCATTACTATACAGATATGTTTAAGAGACTACATTGTTTTAGACAGGGTACTAAGAGTGTCAATGATTACTATAAAGATTTGGAAGTAGTCATGATACATAGAGGAGTACAATTAAGCTGCAGGGAGATTCAAGACCATGTGAAACTTAGAAACTACTTGAACTTAGTCGAGATGGTGCAAATGGCGATCAAAGTGGAGCAACAACTCAAGATGAGAGGAGTTGGCCGTAACAACCAAGTGGTAAGTTCATCATCTTCTTGGCATCCAAACATGGTCAAGTGCGAATAAAGAAAGGTGGTGACCAAACCCAAGACTAAAATCAAGCAAGAGACGCCTAAACAAGAAGTGAAAAGTAAATCTTAAACTCCTATTAATCGTTCTAGAGATATTAAATGATGTAGGTGTCAAGGAGTTGGTCATATTACTATCCAATGTCCAAAAAAGATGGTTATGACAATGAATTTCTTTGGGTATTATGAATATGAAAGTCAGGGGGATCACGAAAGTGATGATAATAAGATGCCCAAGTTAGAGGATCTTGATGAGGGATATGAGGTTATTTTTGGTGAAGCGCTTGTAACTCGGTGTATCATGAGTGCACAAGTCAAAGAGGAGGAAAATAATTAAATGGAGAACTTGTTCATACTACGTGTTTTGTGAATGATAAGTTTTGCAATCTTATCATAGATGAGAAATTTGTACCAATGTCGCTAGCTATGAGATGGTGGAAAAGTTGAGTTTTCCAACATTGAAGTATCCTCTACCGTATAGGTTACAATGGTTAAATGGTTGTGCTGAAGTGAATGAAAATAAGAAAGTTTTGGTTTGTTTTTCGATTGGGAAGTACGTAGATGAGGTGTTGTGTAATTTTGTGCCAATGCATGCTTGCCATATTTTGTTGGGAGTGCCGTGGCAATATGATATGAGAGTGATGCATGATGGATACAAAAAATAGGTACTCCTTTACTCTAAATAATAATGCTATTACACTTCTTCCGTGATCTCCAAAGCAAGTGTTGGAGGATCAAATCAAGAACAAGAAAAGAGAGATGACCAAAAAAAGAGTGAAAAAAAGAGTGAGATGGGGATATAAAAGGAAAAGAGAAAAAATATAATGAGAGGAAATAGACCAAGAAAAATACATATATGATCCAAAAAAATGAGTTGAAACAAATCATGCATACACATGATCCACTTGTGTTAACTGATTATAAGGAGGTTTTCCTAAACACAAGTGACATAGTCGGATCCCTTCCGAGAATTATTGTTTCTCTTTTGCAGGATTTTGAAGATGTATTTCTGGAGGAGCTACTGCAAGGACTACCAACACTAAGAGGAATTGAACACCATCAATTTGGTGCTTGGAATATCCTTTCCAAACCATACAAGTATGTAGGAGAAACCCGGAGGATTCTAAAGAGCTTCAACGACAGGTAAGTTAGCTTTAGATAGAAGATTTGTGTGCGTGTCCATGTCTCCTTTTCATGTGCCTGTTTTGATAGTTTCAAAGAAGGATGGTTCATGGCGTATGTTCGTTGATTGTAGAGCCATTAATAACATAACCATCAAGTATAGGCATCAATACCTATGTTAGATGATATGTTAGATGAGTTGCATGGTGCTTGGGCTTGCTTGGACTAGGCCAAAGCTTCCCTCATGGTAGCCCATGCGACACTTATAGAAATCCCCACAACCTAGCAGTGGAGTATGTTCTTCCCCAGGTTTCGAACTCAAGACCAGTCCAGGCCTCAAGTACTTGTATTAAAGAAACCTGGAGAGACACATACTCCACTATCAGGATTGGGAAGTTTTGTGAGTAAGTGTCGCATGGACTACCATGAGAAAAGATTTGGCCCAGTCCAAGCATGCCCAAAAGGCGTATTGACCATGGACCTTACGGTTGCAATCAAATTAAGATGATAGAAGGCGGCGGTGAGTGGGAAACTGCTTTTAAAACTTAGTACGGTTTGTGTGAGTCGTTGGTAATGCTATTTGGACTTACTAATGCGCCGAGCACTTTTATGATATTAATGAATCATGTTTTGCGTGCACATATAGGGAAGTTTACAGTTGTATACTTTGATGACATTCTATTGTATATCAAAAGCTTCGATGAACATGTTGAACATTTGAAACTTATACTAATAATATTTAGAGCTGAAAAGCTGTATGCTAATACAAAGAAGTGTGATTTTTTTACAAGTAAATCTGTTTTCCTTGGTTTTGTCTTTTAATGATATTAAACAAAAATTAATTAATGCTCATTTATTTTTTTCCTGAATTTACTAATACATTTGAAATTGAATGTGATACATCAGGTGTAGGTATTGGAAGGGTCTCGATGAAAAGAGGACATCCCGTTGCATACTTTAGTGAGAAGATGAATGGAGAGTCGTTGAACTACCCTACATACGACGATAAATTTTATGCTTTGGTAAGAACTCTTGAGATGTGACAACACTACTTGAGGTCTAAAGAATTCTTGATTCATACGGATCATGAATATCTAAATCATATTAATGGGCAGGAAAAGCTGACAATAGGCATGCCAATTGGGTAGCGTTCATCAAAACATTCCCTTACGTGATCAAGTACAAATAAGGTAAGAAAAATATAGTGGTTGATGCGTTATTATGAAGGTACTCACTATTTTCTACCTTGGATTTGAAAGGAATTATATAAGTTGGAGGAAGATTTTAAAGTGATTTTTTAAAAATATATGCATGGAACACATGATAAATTTTACTTGCATAAATGATTCTTGTTTAGAGAGGATATGTTGTGCATTCCTAGATCTTCATTCGTGAATTTATTGTTAGGGAGGCATATGAGGGAGGGTTATTGGGACAATTTAGCTTGGCTAAAACATTGAATGCATTGCATGAACATTTTTATTGACCACATATGAAGCGTGAGCGTGTATGTGAGAAGTGTATATCATGTAAATAAGCTAATTCAAGAAGAAAACTGTATGTGTTGTATACTCTATTTCTTGTTCCTAATGAACCCTGGGTTGACATTTCTATTGATTTTATTTGGGGCTGCTTGGACTAAGAAGGAGAGTGACTCTATACTTGTTGTCATGGATAGTGTTAATATTTTTTGAATAAATTTTTAACTACAATTTTCTTAATAAATATTTTATTTATACACATTATAAATAATATTAAATATTTTTTCTCCAAAACAATTAAATTTTTATAAATATAAATATAAAATAGATTTAATTTTTTAAATATAAAAATAAAATTACAATATCATTTTCATATATATATATATATATATATATATATATATATAACACTACTTATATTAACTCATATTATTATATACTTTTTGTTAATTTTGACAATAAAAAGATCTTATAATACCAAATACATTAACATATTTAAGTTGTTAAAAATAAGTATACTTTAACAGCTTATTTATAAAATAAAATTTCATAACTTATAAGCTTCTAAAACAACGTATAATATATAAGAGCTTATAAGCTATTTTGAATGAATTTAGCCAAACTCCCTCTTAGTTTAGGCACCCCAAAAAACAATCCATATAAATTTCAACCTCGTGTTTATTAAGAACAGGAAGTGGAGTGTACAATCTATGCGGTTGTGTTCTAGATGTAGCTTGTTATATACTTTGCACATATGCGCTCAATATCATGCTTCATATGTGACCAATAAAAATGTTCATGAATTGTATCCAATGTTTAGCCACGTCAAAGTGTCCCATTAAGCCTCTCACATGTGCCTCCCTAACAAGCAATTTGTGGATCGATGATCTAGAAATGTATAGCATATCCTCTGTAAACAAGAAATCTTTATGCAAGTAAAATTTATCATGTTTTTCATGCATACATGTTTTAAAAATCTTTTTAAAATCTACTTTTTTGTGTTCAAATCATATCCGAATCTTCAAATTTAATTTTTATTTTGCAATCCTAGTGAGTCAATTTGCAAGTGTTTTGAAGTTTGAACTTGTGAATTGATGCACACAAGCTACAAAGCCTAATGTGTATCATTGGAGAGAAATCTCAAATTTGAGTGAAATACTTGAGTGCGAGCATTTCTTCCTTGGAGTGACTTGTAATGTACTGAGAAAAAAGAAGAAGAGAGATTGAGTTATTTTCATTTGGAGTGATTAGTGAGGTTTGGGTGAGGTATGTACATATCTTTTTATCTTTCGGCTAACCTTTCTTGCAGGTAGAACATGTCTGACGATCTACAATTTCAAAAATGGGTTGGAGAGTTGGGAAAAACTTGAGAGAAGGAGTTTAAGCCTTTACATGAGAATTATAGACAAATTGATGGGGATAGAAGAGTGAGGAGAGTTGAATGGAATAGAGTGTCGTACTTAAATTGGGATGGTGATAGGCGACGTGTTGAGAGTTGTTGACATAGAAGTTGGGAAGGGAATTGAGTGAGTGGTGTTAAGATAACCATTCCATCTTTCCATGGGAGAGCTGATCTAAAGGAGTATCTTGATTGGGAAGAGGGGATGAAGATTATATTTGATGTACGTGATTATTCGGAAGCTATAAATGCAAAATGAGTTTGTAGCGAGTATACCGACTATTCTACTACTTGGTGAAATAAATTAGAGTTGGGCAGGATAAGATATGGAGAGGACCCTATAGTCACTTAGGATGAGATGAAAAGGGTAATGATGAAAAAATTATTTCCCAATCACTATGATATGAGAGTTTAGGGGAAAAATGGACGTGACTGGTATGAGACGTCTTTGGCACCCACATGGAGGTCAAGCATGGAGAAAAACATTATGGCTAGCCAATGAAGGATTCAAATCATGAAGCGTCCAAGCATGAATATTGATGGACTCGTACGTGGAAATGCAAGGTGATGATGGACGACTTGGACGTGTGCATGGGGATGCATGGGACCCATTGAAGTTGCCATTGGGTCTAATAACAAGAAGAAGATCCAAAAGATTCAAGGTAGCACTTCATGGGATCATAATGGGCTTAAAAGAAACATCTACATGCTTGAATCAAATTGGATGTCCACAAGGAAGAGTTATGAATATTATTAAAGTCCAAAAAGATCAAGATGCATGAAGTCCAAGTTGGAGTGCATGAGTTCGGCCAAGAAGATCACATGTTTTGCAATCTTAATAGTTTCAAATTTTGGAGTCTTTTCTAATTTCAAATTTTTTTGTTTTTTTATTGAGCCTTAAGTTGTTTGATTTATCAATTATTTAATAAAGTATTGAGTATTGGCCAAGTTTCCTTATATATTGAACCTATGTTACCTTATATACGGAGAGTCTAGATAAGGAAAGTTTGATGGAGTCTAACAAAGAAATTTAAGGTCTACATTATTCATATAAATTACATCATTATAAGACAATAAGAATTTTTTTTTGTCTTTCAAGTTTGAAATTTTTGAATTTTCAAGTTTTTTTTTTTTAAATTGTCACATTATATTCGTGTTTTTTTTTCAAATCAAACTTATTAAAGTTCCCATTTGTGGAGTTTGTCGCTTGTCTTCAATTTGTTTGTAAAGGGAGAGTTCTTTGGAGGCTCAATTGTTTTCAATTGTGTTATTTCTGTCATACTCCTTGTTTGGGGCTATTTCTTCCATATTATCTTATTTCGTTTTCTTGTTCTTTTTTCCTTATCTATCAAACAAGTAGAGTCCTACAATTAGTCCCTAAGATTGTCTTCCATAGTTCTTGTTTCTTGCATCTCAATTAAGTAATCGTCCAACATCCTTAGGTAAACTTCGAAGTTTGATACACACATCCTAGAGTGAACAACTTGAGTGTGAGTATCTTCCTTGGAGTGACTTGTGATGACTTGGGTGAGGATTTTCTTCTTGATTGTGAGTGATTTCCTTGGAGTGACGTGTGAGTCTTTGCGTGAGGAGTTCTTTATTTCACTAACCTTTTCTTGGTACATGGCCGAACGTAAAAATGAGGGGGGGAGGGATTCAAACCAAAGGTTATCCAAGGTTCAAATGGAGGCGTTAGTTGGGTACATGAACATGTTGATGAGATCGGAGTTAGAACGGATCCACAAATGGTTGGAAAAATTAGAGGTTAGTACTTTGAGTGGAGAGAAATAAAAAATGAAAACTAAGGAGAGAGAAAGGGTGAGGGACGATTTTGAGTGGGAGGACAAAGGGAGTCAAGGTGAGAATTGGAGAAGGGATAGGCGATATCATGCTAGGGGTAGGGGAATGCCTTAGGTGGGAAACGTCATGATAAGAGAGGAGATGATGGTAACATAGCTAGCTTTAAGATGAAGATACCATCTTTTCATGGTAAATTGGATCCAGAGGCCTACTTAGTGTGGGAAAAGAGGGTAGAATTTGTTACTGATTGACATAAATATTCCGAGGCTAAGAAAGTTAGGTTTGTGGTGGTTTAATGTCAAAACTGTGCTCTTATCTGGTAGGATCAATTAGTGATAAGTAGGAAAAGATGTGGGGAGAGACCCACTAAAACTTTGGAAGAGATTTGTGCCTAACCATTATTACAGAGAGTTGTACAAAAGGTTGCAAGGGTTGAGGCAAGGCACCAAGAGTGCAGAGGATTATTTTAAGGAGATGGAGGTAGTCATGATTAAAGATAATTTTGAGGAAGATCTTGAGGCTATCATGGCTCGATTTCTACATGGGTTAAATAGGGAGATCCATGATCAAGTGGATATTCGACACTATCTTGATCTTGAAGAGATGGTGAAAATGACAATCAAAGTGGAATAACTCAAGTGGAGGGAAGATGGGAGTTAGAACAAAGCATCAATGTCGAACCCTACATGGCATACAAACATACCTAAACATGAAGACAACAATGTGGTGGTGAAAAATAAAGTGGAGCCTAAGAACGAAAGAGGCAAACCCATGGTGCAAGGTACTTGTGATTCTACTTCTAATCGTACTAGGGATATTAAGCGTTTTAAATCTCAAGGGCAAGGACATATTGCTAGTCAATGCCATAATAATAGAGTTATGATTGCACTTGCTTGTGGAGAGATTGAGTCTGATAGTGATGGGGAAGAGAGTGAAGGTAGTGTGCATGAATTAGACGATCCAAGTGAGGGATATGTGGCGGTTGATGGTTAAGATCTTGTGACTAGGCGTGTTTTAAGTTCAAAAAATAAGTATTATATGATCAATTGAAAAGGAAAAAAAAAATTGATATGGCGGAAAAAAAAGAGAACAGAAGAGATAGATGGCCACAAAAGAAAGTAAAAAAATAAATAGAAATAAAAGAGGCCGAAAAAAATTATATATGACCTGAAAGAGTAATTTAAGGAGGGTTATGCATACACATGATACAATTGCGTTACTTGTTTTCATACAAGTGATACCATTTTGCAGGAATTTGAAGATATCTTTCTAGAGGAGTTACCACAAGGGTTACTACCTTTGTGTGGTATCGAGCACCACATCGACTTGGTGCCTGGAAGTGCATTGCCAAATCGTCCACCTTATCGTTGCAATATAGAGGAAGCTAAGGAACATCAAAGGCAAGTAAGTGATCTCTTATTTAAGGTTATGTGCGTGATTACATGTCTCCATGTGTCGTACCCATTTTGCAAGTGCCTGAGAAGGATGGATCATGGCATATGTATGTTGATTGTAGAGCCATTAATAACATTACCATCAAGTATTAGACATTCCATACCTAGGCTAGATGATATGTTAGTTGAATTGCATGGCTCAAGTATTTTTAGTAAAGTTGAAGGATCGTTTGTTGAGCATCTTTCGGATGCTTCAAACATAATATTCTCCAATGAGCTGCAATAGCTCGTGTTCTAAGAATGTTAACACCAATGAATTAAATCGATTTTGGTTTTAAGACCAAGCGGAAAATACTCGAAGTAATCATTCGTGAAGAAACTTGTTATATTTGAAAACGATTTTAACTTATGTAAACTGAATAACTGAAAAAGAGTAGATCAGTTTTTGCATTCATCTGTTTCAGTTATGGTGACAACTGAACTGAAAGATACTCTTGCTGATCCAAACAGTTTGAAAACAACAGTTAATCAGTTAAATACACAAGATATGTTTAAGGATGTTCGGAAACTTCCACTGCTCCTACGTCACCCCTTCTAGCACTTCGGGTAGGATTCACTAGAAGACTTTGATTTATACAACTACTTGTACAAACCCAATCAGCTTAGGACTTACCTACTGCCTAACTGAACTCCTAGCCTAGACTGAAGGCAGCACCTTCCAGCCAACACTTCTTTAACGTCTATGTGTCAAAGACTACATACACAATTTAACGTCTTTGTGCAAGACTGTATTTGGGTGATGGTGAGAATGTTTGTGTGTGTGAGAACTGAACAAAGATGTTCTCATACACTGAGGGAAATAAGCTTCTAATCTAAGCTGATAACACGTTGAAGTGTCCCTCTGGGCTAATTGCTTCTGTAAGCTAATATGCAATATATGAGCCCTTCCTTTTTACCACTCTCTTTCTGGTGTTTTCATTGATGCGCATTGTTTTCATTGATCTTCATCTTCCATTTATAGGCGCGAAGTTAGATCGTACAGTGAGACTCAATTATTGTATTAGTTGCGTTTTGAATTCGCTCATTGGACTTTGCGTCTCGACTTTTCGACTGTCCTTCTGAAGCATTTTGTCTTTAATGTTCTGATGCAATGTTCATTATTTTCCTTTGACTGGACAAATGCTTTGTACCTTTGTGTGTAGCTGGAATCCACTAGAAAGATATTGTCTTGATCTACAACTGAAAGATTCTGACTGATGCTTCGAACTAATCAGCTGAACTGATCTTCAGTTGGGCTAGTGATGTAACGCCCCAGATTCGACGATTGTCCTCACTGTATCAAGACGAGTCTTTCCAGCGTGCTTATGTCCTCACTCACACGCACCCTCGAAAACATCCCAGGAGGTCGCCCATCTCAAAATTGCCCCAAGTCAAGCACGCTTAACTTTGGAGTTCTTATGTGAGTACCAATCAAATCTTTTAAGTGATCTTCAACTGTACAATCCATTACATTGAACAGTCTCGGAATCCCTCTCATTCCCGTGTGGGATCGGTTCATTCATGTCCCCTCCACCTAGAAGCCTCCCTGGAGCCGCACATTGTCAGTGCAACCTCATGGCACCGGCGATCACCCCCCGCCCTCTTCGGCCCCGGGCCTCACATGCCCACCAGCTTCCGCTTGGTTCGTCCCCGAACCACACCGTACTAAGAGAGGTCGGCTCTGATACCAACTGTAACGCCCCAGATTCGACGATTGTCCTCATTGTATCAAGACGAGTCTTTCCAGCGTGCTTATGTCCTCACTTACACGCACCTGGGAAACTTCCCAGGAGGTCACTCATCCCAAAATTGTCCCAAGTCAAGCACGCTGAACTTTGGAGTTCTTATGTGATGAGCTACCGAAAAGAAGATGCACCTTCGTGATATGAGTAGTACCAATCAAATCTTTTAAGCCCTCTTCAATTGTACAGTCCATTACATTGAACAGTCTCGGAATCCCTCTCATTCCCGTGTGGGATCGGTTCATTCATGTTCCCTCCACCTAGAAGTCTGCCAGGAGCCGCTCATTGTCCATGCAACCTCATGGCACCGACGATCACCCACCGCCCTCTTCGGCCCCGGGCCTCACAAGTGAAATCAGTTGACTCGTCAGTTGAACTGATTTGACTCTCGTTCAGTTGAACTAGTCAGCTGTGCTCTTCATCAGTTGAACACTCCTTCGTATGGCCAAGCTTATGAGGTTCTCTTGCTGAATCACATATCAACTGGACAATCAGCTGAACTGCTCAATTGACATAACAGTTAGACTGATTTAGATTTTGCGATCAGTTGGGTCTTCAGTTTTCGATGTAAACAGCTCGTAACTGATTCTAGCTTTTGCACACTAAGGTAGATTATTAGTAACACAAAATAACAAGTTTTGTTAACATCAAAATCAAGATTGCGAACTTGAAAAGTTCCAACAATCTCTCCCTTTTTGATGATCACAAAACTTGAGCAGTTAAGCACAATATATTCTATTCAAGGGTTAGTACATTCAAACATCATTAAATGCTCCCCCTCAAGAACTGAATTAAAGAAGTTTTGAAAAACATTTAAAGATAGAGGATAAAAGAAAAACTCCCCCTCCAAAACTGAATAAAAGACGGTTTGAAAAATAATTAAAAATATAGAGGGTAAAAGAAAAACTCTCCCTCCAAAACTGAATTGAAAACCCCTTTGAAAAACAGAAATATATATGCTCAGTTGGCAAATTTCAATCATTCAAATAATGTAGGCAAGAAGTCTGAAAATAACAATTAAGTCACACTAAAACTCAACTGGATGAATATGATGTTTATTTATTCACATAAAATGAGTTTTACATTTCAATACATCAGTTGAAAAGAAAATTGCTACTTCAATAGCTTTTTAAATAACATCGGTTATCAATCAGTTTGTGTATGACAGAACTGGATTCTTCAGCAACTGGTTGCCTTTATCATTTGAACAGTTTCTTGGTTGTGAGTTCAATTTGCTAGAGAAACAAGTTAAACTGCCTTGAACTTGACTTCTTTGCAGGTTAACTGGTCAAGCAGACTCAAATTAACTCAACTGATGCTGAACCGCATTGATATGATATATCAATAAAGCGATGAAATATTGTTGATGATTAACCTCCACTTTAATCATCCAACATCCCAACATGGCTAAGCTTCCTTTGTATGTCAGCTGAACTGGGTGCTTTGCAACTGAAATATTGTTCATTGAAAAATTTAGCTGTGCATCTTGGTAGATGAAGCTCAATACCCTGCAGGCTGATTTAAACCCCAAAGCTTATAGTCTAAAGAAGTGGCGACAATGTTAGTTGCAGGTCAATCATCTCAACTCTTTACTAAAGAACGACATACAAATATTTTCAAATATTTTGGAAAATAGTATCAAATAATTTTAAATAGCATTTAAAACTATTTTAAAACAAAATAATTTAAAACACAGTTTTCTTCAAATGTTCTTCTTAGAACATCTAGCTCTGATACCAATTGAAGGATAGTTTGTTGAGCATCTTTCGGATGCTTCAAACATAATATTCTCCAATGAACTGCAATAGCTTGTGTTCTAAGAATGTTAACACCGATGAATTAAATTGAGTTTGGTTTTAAAACCAAGCAGAAAATACTCGAAGTAATCCTTCATGCAGAAATCTGATATATTTGAAAACGATTTAACTTATGTAAACTGAATAACTGAAAAATGGTAGATCGGTTTTTGCACTCATCAGTTCAGTTATGGTGACAAGTGAACTGACTGATACTCTTGCTGATCCAAACTGTTTGAAAATAACAGTTAATCAGTTAAATACACAAAATATGTTTATGGATGTTCGGAGACTTCAACTGCTCCTACGTCACCCCTTCTACCACCTCGGGTAGGATTCACTAGAAGACTTTGATTTATACAACTACTTATACAAGCTCACTCAGCTTAGGACTTACCTACTGCTTAACTGAACTTCTAGCTTAGACTGAAGGCAGCACCTTCCAGCCAACACTTCTTTAACGTCTATGTGTCAAAGACTACATACACAAGTTTAACGTCTTCGTGCAAGACTGTATTTGGGTGGTGGTGAGAGTGTTTGTGTGTGTGAGAACTGAACAAGGATGTTCTCACACACTGAGGAAAATACGCTTCTAATTTAAGCTGATAACATGTTGAAGTGTCCCTCTGGGCTGATTGTTTCTATAAGCTAATATGCATTATGTGAGCCCTTTCTTTTTACCACACTCTTTCTGGTGTTTTCATTGATGTGCATTGTCTTCATTGATCTTCATCTTCCATATTAGATGACGAGGGTTGATGTAGTTTTGAATATGTATGAGGAAATGCATTGTAGTCGAGAATTCGCCGTTTGCCTACGAGTGAGGATATCATATGTGATTTGATTGGTTATATAGCAAGGAATCTCTGGACAGGGTAAGATGTGCGCATTTTGGAAAGGTGTTTCCTCAGTTGCATATACCATGTCACTATTATTACTGAAAGATATATCATATCATTATCGAATTGATATGCAACTCTAGATATACAAATGGTTGATGATCCGATCAGGATATATGAGTTGAAGGGACCGTACTACATGCTAACCATAACTTAAGGCAATATCATTGACACCTAGGGATCATGGGACAATGCTATTAGATGCTCTTACCATAATCTGATGGGTGCAATCAGACTTGAGTTCTGGCATTCTTGATCAAGGGGTTGATGAAAAGAATGTGGCTAGTTAACGTAAATTCGAATAAGAATAAATTTTATTCTGAATCACATGGAGATGTGAAACTACAACTAGCTGTATCTTTGAACAATTGAGGGTCACACAAGTATCGGACTCTGTGTTCTCGTTGAGATAGTTAAGTTCAAGGAGTTGAATTTAGTGACTATAGTTTGATGGAGATCAAACATATTTCTTACAAATAATTTTATAAGTTGATTCCATGTATTGGAAGTTGTTGAGGTTAGCTTAATTGCTAATTAACTAAGAAGAGTAAAACTTCATGTTTTGGTGAAGGAGTTCACAAAACTGAAAGCTGCCAAAAAAGGATCAGCGAAAATTTTGATCTTCGAAATTTCAATTTTCATTATTTGAATAAGATTTTTATCTTTGATACAACGACGCTGTCAGATCATCAATCATTGTGATAATGAATTCACAATTATTTATTAAGTTAATTTAGAATTTACTAATTAAATAATAGTATTACTAGTAGTGACTATTAATATGTACAAAATTATCAAAAAATATTCAAGAGAAGTTTAGAATTAATTAACTAATGTTAGTTTAAGAAATTAAATAATGATTATTTAATTTTAAATAATATATTTATGCATATAATATATGTGTATGTATAGATGTATTATTATATATATTTTAAATGGAGATATAAAATTGTGTATATAAATATATAATGCATTATCAAGAGTTGATTAATACATGATATAATAAACATGAGAATTTTAATTAATGAAAATAAAGAATCATGATGAGAGTAGAATTATGAATGCTGATGTGATCATAAATCAAGCTCTAAATAATTTCTTAAGAGTCATATGAAATAAGATTGTTTTTGTACACAAATTTTGTCTGCAAAATTTTTCTAATCCTCCCTTCACTCTAAGTCTCGACCAACACAATTTTTAAGGAAAAAAATTCGACTGCCCCTATCCTTCCACCTCACGTCCCCGTCCACCCCCCCACCCCCCTAGATTTCTGAAATTGCAGTGATCAAGTCTGTAACGAACCGTATTCTTTACTATTTAAAATTTGCGGAAAAATTAAAAATTTTCTTGAATATAAACATCCATACGGTCGTCAACTCATCGTTCATAAAAATATCTTTGAAATCATCCAACACCAATAAAACTTGCTAACTAAATACTTGTCCCAAACATCACTCACCGAAACATAAAAAAAAAATTTGAGTATTTTAAACTTGCATTAAAATGTTAAAATAACATGGGCGGTCCTCGGGTCTAGCCTTCCGCTCAGTCCAAGCCTGCCCCTTGGTCGCCACCTCCGGTCTCCTCATAGACATCCTCACCTGCATCGATCAAGTCTAGTGAGTCTAAAGACTCAACACGTATAAACTAGAAATAGCGAGTACTACATAATAAAACCACATGCAACTTTAAAATAGAACATATATACTTGAAGATTGGATTTGAAATGAACTTGAACTTGCATACGTGCATAGACGTGCCATAACTTGAAAGCTTTCATAAACATGCTTACATACTTGATCATACTTAACCATACATGACTTCATTTTTGCGTAGAGGATGTTTCAAAGCAAGTGACCTATACATAATAAACGCCTGATCAGACAAACCACAGTACTGGGCTGACAGGGACGTATCCACTGTCACATACATGAGATCCCCGTTCATAATTTAACAGGCTGGTTGGTCCCCGTTCATAATTTAACGCTTTCCAACCACGATCTAACCCGTTCATAATTTAACGGGGTGGAGAGGTCCTCGGCCACGTTCACCGACTTCCAAACCCATTCATAATTTGGTCACAAGACAATTAGCATACCTCAAAAACTTAAAATATTTTCTTGCACGTCAACAAACTTACTTGGCGTTGAGGGATTCATTTGACTTCGACCGGGGTCGTTGCTGCAACATACTAACGTGAATTCATAAGCTTAATGGGTGTAACTTAAACGTAACAGTCAAGCTTACCCACGAGTTCATACATTTCCTTAGGACGTTCTAAAATTCCCGTGACTCGACATTGTTAAACATTTCACTAAACCAAGACATCAAACCTCAAAGCATACCATAATATTCCCCAAAACTCAAGTACACGGACCCCGTGCCCAGGTCCGGCTCCGGGTCCGTGTGGGTGCTGTGGAATGACTCGTGAAGAAAAGGGAAGGCACAGACCCCGTGCTTAGGTCCGGGTGGGGGGTCCGTGTATGTGCGCAAAAGTGAAACTCGGGAAGAAGTGAGGACACGGACCCCGTGCTAGGGTCCGTGTAGGCTCGCAAGGATGACACCGTGAAAGAAACAAAGGCACGGACCCCGTGTATGGGTCCGTGTACCTACTGTGAACGCGAACTTCCGAAAATTTTTTTACATGTTTTGCTTAACTTTCTAGACTCGATTGCACAGACTATGAATCGACACCCCGAGACCCATCCTAGCATGCTATAACATCAAACCAATTTCGTACGACATCCAAAGCAACGATGTTCACCCTATGGCACATACAATTCAAAAAAACGTGGTAATCGACACCAACTCGATTCCTACGACTACTAAGGTGCTCGAGTATCTATCGACACTAAACGAAATACAAAATACCAACCCAACATCATAATAATCATACCTAGACGCAACAACGATCGCCCGTCGATCCCCAACGAAGTCTGCAACAAATAAACTTCAAGAACGCATCAATATCATAATTTTCTGAAAACGCAGTTTGAGCATTTCCACGAAAAAAGCCATAACTCACTCAATTTTTATCCAAAAATTTCGAATTTTATATCATATCGAACGTATCGAAAAGTTCTACATTTTTTGTGTTAAAAGTCTTCCCAAAATCTTGACCGAAAATTCGCAGTTTTAATAAGAACAGTAAAAACGTGGTTTAGATCTAAAAATTTTCCTTCAAAATCGATTCAAACAATTAACCGCTCAAACTACTACACATCATACATGGATTTTACGCATAAAAACAACGCAACACATATTATGACATGATCGACGCAGAAAAAGAGAGATTATACGTGCCTTATGATAACAAACGTTACCGAAACGGCGTCACCGAAGCGGAGATAGAAGCGAGGTTGATCCGGGACGATCGCGCAACGATTTTCTTGCCACAAAATACACGAAACCTGCTGGAAATCTAGTGGAGGGGGGGGGGGGGGGGTGCGCGGCTGCTCTAGGAACAAGAGCCCTAGGTCTTTCCTTGTTTTAAAATAATAAAAATGTGAATTGTGATAGTGTGTGTGTTTAGCCCTATAAGTAGTGTGTGAAATAATGTGTGTGCGTGCGTGAGTTAGGGGTGAATTTAGGTTAATAAATTGCTTAAAAATAAATTAACAACTAATTAAAAGTTAATCAAGCACTAACTCACAATTTCTTGGAAATAAAATACACACTGGTTTAAATAGCTCCTTAATTAAAATAACACCCACACAATAACAAGTTTAAAAGTTTTAAACTCTCAAAATTACTAAATAAGTGCTTTAAGCTTTAAAAATGCTAAAACTCAATAAATTATTTAAAACGCCCCGAACTTAGCTTAAAATAAAATACCACATTTAAAATTGCCACCAATCGTCACCGGTTTTTTTTCCTTTATCCCGCCTCGAATAATCGCCTGAAACGTGAAACTCGAAAAACATTTTAACGTGCATCACCATAAACATGAATAATTTAAAATAATGCATTTTCATAAATCATGCATGACTAAAACTCATTTAAAATTAATTAAATGATCTAATAATTAAACAGATGCATGGGTTATACGTGTACTGAATTTGGGCACTACAGTTCCTCCCCCACTTATATAAATTTCGTCCTCGAAATTAAGTCTTACCAAACAACTCCGGGTAGCGAAGTCTCATATCTGCTTCTGATTCCCAATTGGCTTCCTCCACTGATTGATTTAGCCACCGGACTTTGACCAACTTAGTCACTTTGTTCCGGAGTCTGCGCTCCTGTCTGTCTAGGATTTGAGTCGGTCGCTCATCATATGACAGATCTGGAGCAAGCTGCAACGGCTCGTAGCTCAGAACATGCAAAGGATTAGCTAGATACTTCCTCAACATAGAAACGTGGAACACATTGTGTACCCCGGCCAGATTCGGCGGAAGGACTACACGGTAAGCTACTATCCCAAGTCTGTCCAGAATCTCGAACGGCCTAATAAATCTCGGACTCAGCTTGCCTCTCCTCCCAAATCTCATTACACCCTTCATAGGTGCTATCTTGACGAATACGTGATCTCCTACGGCAAACTCGAGATCTCTTCTCCTCTTATCGGCATAGCTCTTCTGACGGCTTTGGGCGGTCTTCATCCTGTCACGAATCTTGACCACCACATCTGTAGTTTGCTGAACTATCTCTGGACCAAGATCTGCTCTCTCACCAACTTCATCCCAATGAACTGGTGATCTGCACTTCGTCCATACAACGCCTCATAGGGAGCCATACCTATAGATGATTGGAAGCTGTTGTTGTAGGTAAACTCCACTAGTGATATCTTAGACTCCCAAGTCCCCTGAAAATCAATCATACAGGCTCTCAGCAAATCCTCCAGAATCTGAATCACTCGATTAGACTGGCCATCTGTCTGCGGGTGAAAAGCTGTACTAAACAGCAACTTTGTCCCCATGGCTGCATGTAAGCTCTTCCAGAAGGACGACGTAAACCTCGGGTCCCTGTCGGACACAATTGAAACTGGGAACCCATGTAAACGAACTATATCCCTGATATAAAGCTCCGCATACTGCGTCATGGAGAAAGTCGTCTTTACTGGCAAAAATTGGGCTGACTTCGTGAGTCAATCCACAATAACCCAAATGGCATTAAAGCCTCTGACTGATCTAGGCAATCCAACGACGAAGTCCATAGTGATATTCTATCATTTCCACTCTGGAATAGGGAGCGGCTTAAGCATCCCTGCTGGCCTCTGGTGTTCAGCTTTCACTTGCTGACAAGTAAGACATTCTGATACGAATCTGCGGATGTCTCTCCTCATCCCTGGCCACCAATACAGGTTCTGCAGGTCCTTGTACATCTTAGTACTTCCTGGATGAATAGCATACGGGGATGCATGTGCTTCTGTCAGAATATCCTGTCTGATCGAATCAACACTAGGCACCCACATTCTGCCCATGTATCTCACGATACCATCTGACACTGAGTAAAGAACACTTCCCTTGGCTTCGTCTTTCAGTCTCCATTTCAGTAATTACGCATCTTAAGAATGACCTGTCCGGATACGGTCTAGCAGAGAAGACTGGACTGTCAGATTAGACAGCCTTGGTGCTCTGCCCTTACGGTATACTTCCAAACCAAACCTCTGAATCTCAAACTGAAGAGGTCTCTGCACTGATAACTGAGCTATGACTGCAACTTTCCTGCTCAAGGCATCTGCCACAACATTAGCTTTTCCCGGATGGTAGCTAATCTCGCAATCATAGTCCTTCACCAGTTCCAACCATCGCCTCTGTCTCATGTTTAGTTCCTTCTGCGTGAAGAAGTATTTCAGACTCTTGTGGTCAGTGAAAATCTGACACTTCTCGCCATACAAGTAGTGTCTCCAAATCTTCAATGCAAAGACGACTGCGGCTAATTCTAAATCGTGCGTCGGGTAGTTCTTCTCATGCACCTTCAACTGCCTGGAAGCATAAGCTATAACCCGACCTTGTTGCATCAATACTGCGCCTAATCCGAGCTTAGATGCATCGGTATAAAGAACAAATTCACCTTGCCCTGTTGGCATGGCTAGCACTGGCGCCGAAATAAGAGCTTGCTTCAAAGTATCAAAGCTCTTCTGACATTCGTCACTCCACACGAATTTAGCATTCTTCTTGGTTAGTGAAGTGAGTGGCACTGCTATGGACGAAAATCCCCGAATGAACTTACGGTAGTAACCGGCTAAACCCAAAAAGCTGCGGATTTCTGATGCATTCTTCGGTTCAACCCAATCCTTAACGGCTGCTACTTTTGCTGGATCCACTTCAATGCCACTGCTAGACACTATATGCCCCAAAAACGCTACTTTCTGCAACCAAAACTTGCACTTACTGAACTTCGCAAATAACTTGCGACTCTGCAAAACCCGCAACATTGTCCTCAAATGCTGGCTATGCTCCTCATGGCTCTTCGAGTATATGAGAATATCGTCAATAAACACTATGACGAACTGATCAAGGTAGGGCTGAAATACTCGATTCATGAGGTCCATGAAAATTGATGGAGCATTCGTCAATCCAAATGGCATTACTAAGAACTCGTAATGCCCATACTTGGTCCTGAAGGCCGTCTTGTGAACGTCTGCATCCTTCACCTTCAGCTGGTGATACCCTGATCGAAGATATATCTTAGAGAACACTGTAGCTCCCTGCAACTGATCAAACAAGTCTTCGATTCTAGGGAGTGGGTACTTATTCTTGATCGTTACCTTGTTCAACTCTCGGTAATCGATGCACAGCCTCATACTCCCATCCTTATTCTTCACAAAAAGTACTGGCGCGCCCCACGGTGAGAAACTAGGGCGAATGAACTCCTTGTCGAGAAGCTCTTGAATCTGTTGTTTGAGCTCTAACATCTCAGCTGGAGCTAATCGGTTCGGCGCCTTAGAGATTGGCACTGTGCCTGGCATGAGATCAATGGTAAACTCCACAACTCTCTCTGGTGGAAGACCTGAAACATCATCTGGGAAGACATCTGGGAATTCACTGACTACTGGCACGTCGGATAAAGATGGACTGGGCACATCAGGCGCTGAAATAATACTGGCCAAGAAGGCCTGACACCCCTTGGAAATCAGCCTCCTTGCTTGCATGCACGAAATCATGCGAGGGAAGCTTCTCCATCTGTCTGGCTCAAATAGAAACTGTTCCATGCCCAGCGGCCTAACCAATACTGATCTTTTCTGGAAGTCAATCAGGACCCTGTTCTTTGTCAGCCAGTCCATTCCCAAAATAATGTCGAACTCTGGCATCGGCAGTAGAATCAAATCTGCATATACTAGATGGCCCTGCAATTCCAGATCGATATCCCTGATCACGCTAGTTGCTAACAACCCTTCCCCAGATGGGACTGTCACCGAAAAATTTATATCTAGGCCAATGGACTTGATGTCCAGATGATTAGCAAAATCTCCGAGATAAAGGAGTGAGTGGCTCCTGAATCTATCAGTGCCGTTGTGGCTAATCTCTTAATGAAAATATTCCCTGAGATGCGTTAGCACAACAAACTAACTTATATCCCAAAAATTCTACCATAAACCTCATGCAACAAAAGACACTCAAAATTCCAACTAAAACACTAGTATTCCCAATTAAAACTAAACATACAAGGCAAAGAAATCGATACTGTACTGAATTAAATAAATTACCAGTCAAAAGGGTAGTGTCTGGGTTCGCCTCTTGAGCATGCATGGCGAAAACTCTCCCTTGCGTTGGTTGCTTCCATTGTGGGCACTCCTTCAACATGTGGTCCGTAGCCCCACATTTAAAACATTTCCCGATCCCCATAAGCACTGACCGGGATGCTGGCGATTGCATTTCTGACACACTAGGAAGTTACCGGGCTTCTGAGGCGCCCCCTGCTGCTGGATAGGACCCTTGCCTTTCGGCGGTCCCTGATAGGGTTTCTTTCCCGGTTGCCCCTGGTAAGGTTTCTTGAACTGAGGCCTCTGATGCTGTTGCTGCTGCGGTGGGGCCCGATAGGGCCCCTTGCCCTGCCTGTCTGCCTCAATATCCTGCTGGTCTTGTTCTGCCGCCAAAGCCCTAGAAACGGCAACTGCGTATGTAGTAGGGCCAGCTACCCTCACATCATGACGCAAGATCGGCCGCAAACCATCCATAAAATGCCTCAGCTTTGCCTGGGCATCATTCGCAATGAAGGGCACGAAATAACATCCCCTCTCAAACCTCCTAACAAACTCTGCAACACTGCTATCTCCTTGTCGCAGCGTCATAAATTCTCTAGTCAGCCGGGATCGTACTTCCTCAGTGAAGTACTTGGCGAAGAACACTTCTTTGAATCCTTTCCAGGACAACGTCGGCAAATTAACTGCCACCGACGCACTGTCCCACCAACGTCTGGCATCGCTTGCTAAAAGGAATATGGCACAACGGACTCTGTCTGTATCCTGCAGCTCCATGTAGTCAAAGATCACTTCGATGGACTTAATCCATCCCTCTGCTACCATCGGGTCAGTAGATCCCGAAAACTCCTTAGGATTCATCCTCTGGAACCTCTCATACACCGCTTCTGGTCTAGGCCTCTCCCCCGCGCCAACTGCAGCCTGATTCCTCGCAAACTGTGCGAAGAATTGAGTCATTCCTGCCAGCATCTGCGCTTGCATATCTGGAGGTGGAGGTGGAGGATTGGCTCTTTCCTCATTTCGGGTCTCTCGATCCTCTTCCCTTGCTTCTCGGTCAACCACACGTTTAGGAGGCATTCTGTCCCATCAATTACCCAACACGTAAACCCACTATGCATGAACATGATATCAATGACATAGGATGCATGAAATCTAAACTCAAAACATGGATATGCTGAATTCATGATTCAATGCTTACTACATACATAATGCAAAAATTAAAACTTACAGACTTGAGGTGTGACTTCGAGAGCTTCTTGCGACTGTCAGTAGGCATAACCCTTTACAGGAACGCCGCTCTGATACCAACTATAACGAACCGTATTCTTTACTACTTAAAATTTGCGGAAAAATAAAAAATTTTCTTGAATATAAACATCCATACGGTCGTCAACTCATCGTTCATAAAAATATCTTTGAAATCATACAACACCAATAAAACTTGCTAACAAAATACTTGTCCCAAACATCTCTCACCGAAACATAAAAAAAAAATCAGAGTATTTTAAACTTGCATAAAAATGTTAAAATAACATGGGCGGTCCTCGGGTCTAGCCTTCCGCTCAGTCCAAGCCTGCCCCTTGGTCGCCACCTCCGGTCTCCTCATAGACATCCTCACCTGCATCGATCAAGTCTAGTGAGTCTAAAGACTCAACACGTATAAACTGAAAATAGCGAGTACTACATAATAAAACCACATGCAACTTTAAAATAGAACATACATACTTGAAGATTGGATTTGAAATGAACTTGAACTTGCATACGTACATAGACGTGCCATAACTTGAAAGCTTTCATAAACATGCTTACATACTTGATCATACTTAACCATACATGACTTCATTTTTGCGTAGAGGATGTTTCAAAGCAAGTGACCCATACATAATAAACGTCTGATCAGACAAACCACAGTACTGGGCTGACAGGGACGTATCCACTGCCACATACATGAGATCCCCGTTCATAATTTAACGGGCTGGTTGGTCCCCGTTCATAATTTAACTCTTTCCAACCACGATCTAACCCGTTCATAATTTAACGGGGTGGAGAGGTCCTCGGCCACGTTCACCGACTTCCAAACCCATTCATAATTCGGTCACAAGATAATTAGCATACCTCAAAAACTTAAAATATTTTCTTGCACGTCAACATACTTACTTGGCGTTGAGGGATTCGTTGGACTTCGACCGGGGTCGTTGCTGCAACATACTAACGTGAATTCATAAGCTTAACGGGTGTAACTTAAACGTAACAGTCAAGCTTACCCACGAGTTCATACATTTCCTTAGGACGTTCTAAAATTCCCGTGACTCGACAGTGTTAAACATTGCACTAAACCAAGACATCAAACCTCAAAGCATACCATAATATTCCCCAAAACTCAAGTACACGGACCCCGTGCCCAGGTCCGGCTCCGGGTCCGTGTGGGTGCGGTGGAATGACTCGTGAAGAAAAGGGAAGGCACGGACCCCATGCTTAGGTCCGGGTGGGGGTCCGTGTAGGTGCGCAAAAGTGAAACTCAGGATGAAGTGAGGACATGGACCCCGTGCTAGGGTCCGTCTAGGGGTCCGTGTAGGCTCGCAAGGATGACACTGTGAAAGAAACAAAGGCACGGACCCCTTGTCATGGTCCGTGTATGGGTCCGTGTACCTACTGTGAACACGAACTTACGAAAATTTTTGTACATGTTTTGCTTAACTTTCTAGACTCGATTGCACGGACTATGAATCGACACCCCGAGACCCATCCTAGCATGCTTTAACATCAAACCAATTTCGTACGACATCCAAAGCAACGATGTTCACCCTATGGCACATACAATTCAAAAAAAAAACGTGGTAATCGACACCCACTCGATTCCTACGACTACTAAGGTGCTCGAGTACCTATCGACACTAAACGACATACAAAATACCAACCCAACATCATAATAATCATACCTAGGCGCAACAATGATCGCCCGTTGATCCCCAACGAAGCCTGCAACAAATAAACTTCAAGAACGCATCAATATCATAATTTTCTGAAAATACAGTTTGAGAAGTCCCACAAAAAATGCCATAACTCACTCAATTTTTATCCAAAAATTTCGAATCTTATATCATATCGAAGGTATCAAAAAGTTCAACGTTTTTCATGTTAAAAGTTTTCCCAAAATCTTGACCGAAAATTCGCAGTTTTAATAAGAACAGTAAAAACGTGGTTTAGATCTAAAAATTTTCCTTCAAAATCGATCCAAACAATTAACCGCTCAAACTACTACACCTCATACATGGATTTTACGCATAAAAACAACGCAGCACATACTATGACATGATCGACGCAGCAAAAGAGAGATTATACGTGCCTTATGATAACAAACATTACCGAAACGACGTCACCGAAGCGGAGATAGAAGCGAGGTTGATCCGGGACGATCGCGCAACGATTTTCTTGCCACAAAATACACGAAACCTGCTGGAAATCTAGTGGAGGGGGGGGCGGCTGCTCTAGGAACAAGAGCCCTTGGTCTTTCCTTGTTTTAAAATAATAAAAATGTGAATTGTGATAGTGTGTGTGTTTAGCCGATAAGTAGTGTGTGAAATAATGTGTGTGTGCGCGTGAGTTAGGGGTGAATTTAGGGAAATAAATTGCTTAAAAATAAATTAACAACTAATTAAAAGTTAATCAAGCGCTAACTCACAATTTCTTGGAAATAAAATACACACTGGTTTAAATAACTCCTTAATTAAAATAACACCCACACAATAACAAGTTTAAAAGTTTTAAACTCTCAAAATTACTAAATAAGTGCTTTAAGCTTTAAAAATGCTAAAACTCAATAAATTATTTAAAACGCCCCGAACTTAGCTTAAAATAAAATACCACATTTAAAATTGCCACCAATCGTCACCGGTTTTTTTTCCTTTATCCCGGCTCGAATAATCGCCTGAAACGTGAAACTCGAAAAACATTTTAACGTGCATCACCATAAACATGAATAATTTAAAATAATGCATTTTCATAAATCATGCATGGCTAAAACTCATTTAAAATTAATTAAATGATCTAATAATTAAACAGATGCGTGGGTTATACGTGTACTGAATTTGGGCACTACAAAGTCTCAACACAAAATTTGTTTAGATCTCTAATGCAATCTAAAAAAGAAACCTAGTTCAGGTCGTTGACTTGGTTAGGCGATCAAAAGGAGATAGATCCATTCGAAAGGATATACAAGAACGACTATCTCCGTTTAAAATTCGAAATAGTTTGGAACCAATGTTGATCACATGAACTAACAATTTTAAACACTTTATTGGGAGCATTTCTTGTTTTAGTTTTAGGAAAACAACAAAATTTTTATTCGTGTCAAAAAAGGGCCATAGTTCAGAGGCTCAAAAAGCCATGAATTCCGGCTCAACTCATCTACTCGAATTTCCATCATGAAAAATACATAAATGTAATCTGTATCAAGATACAATACTTGTTCGCTCATACGTCTTTATTGCTAAATGATTATCAATTAAGATAGAAATAATAATAAAAAGCAACATCTTGAATCAAGTAGTAGCTAACGATCGAGTTATAAGTTTGTTGAATTAAGTGCCAGCATATGGAGTAGGCTTGGGCAAACCCTTAACAATGCCACAAAGCTGCTGTGATTCAGGAATGTTGTACTCATCCCTCAAAGACTTTGCCGGAGACAGCACACTGACGTACATTTGTTGTCCTAAATAGGTCCTCTCCCACATTTCCGACCTCAGGTTCCTCATTCCAGCGTTGTCCAAGGTCGTCATTACTGCGGCCCACGAGTTCGGGTACACGTGGATCGTGTGCCTGCTCACAGCATCTTGCAGGTTGTAGAGCTTTCTCTTGTCAGGGCTCCACCTCCCAGGCTCGATGGCCACTGCGAAGAACGAGTAGCCATCCAAGTGCCAAGTTTGGATCATCTTCTCGTGGTTCTCGAAGATGATCTCCACGAAGTTCCTGAAAACAGCATTAACCACATTAGGGGCCACCACGGCTGGCTCGTTTGCCGGCTCGTCCTTCACGAGGTCGTACTTGAATACCTTATCTGCGAGCCCGAAGTATTCCGCGAGTTTCAATGGGGTCTCGGGATCGACATGGGAGACACCGTTGATGCCAAACCGTAGCTTTCCTTTCACCAGTGACCTGGTGTTGGTTACCTTGATGGTGCGGGTGACGTCGATCTTTCCATAGTGGTAGGAGCCTTGAGGGTTGGGGCGGGCCGCGCTGGCAGTGAGATTCCACCTGAATGAACGGAACTGGTTCATCGACCAGGCAATTCCGGCAGAGTTCTCAGTAGGTGTTGGTGGGAGCACTGGGGATGCGGGGCCATTACCATTCGCATAGCGAACCACCGCTACAGCCACATCCGGGCGTCTTGCAAAGCGGCTTGATGCCACGAAGTAATAGTCCTTTGGAACTTGATTTGCCGTCACCAAAACAGACAAGCATTGCCCGACATGAAGGTCGGTCGATTCATACACGTTCTGCACGGTGTGGGAGCCCTCCAACTCGACAAGCTTCATAGTATGGCCTTGGAGCCTAAAGTTTATGGAGTTTTTCAAACCCGAATTGCACACACGGTACCTGTAGGTCTTCCCTTGCTCCATGACAGCTAGTGGCTCGGCAGCCAGGTCACCAACCTTGCCAGATTTTTCATTGATGACAATACCATCAGGCTTTCCGATGGAACGGCCACTGTCAAGAAGCCTTTTGAGAGTCTTGTGGCCTTTCTTATACCAATCTCCAAGAATGACAGCGAATTCGTCGGCAGGCCTGTCGAAAGGTACCGGGATAAGGTCACGGCTGTGGACCTGGAGAATTCCAATGCCACCGGCAGCCCTGTGGAGGCCAGTAGTTGGGAAGTATAAGTAGCTACCGATCTGGTCCTTGACCTGGAAATGGTATGTAAAGTTCTGGCCAGGCAAGATAGGACACATGGTTCCAGGAGTACCATCTTGCCAAGAATTCTTCCTCTGTTGGACTCTGCTCAAGGTGAGTAGTAGCGGCTCATCCAAATAATTAAAAACGTTAACGACGATGTTGTTGTTAGATGTGCAGTTGATCTTGGGACCTGGGAACTCACCGTTGATGAGAATACCTTGCTGGGGAACACCTAGAGGGGCGATTGTGCCGTAAGTGACTTTCCAGTCGAAGAATATGTTAGAGTAGATGCCCTGCAAGCCAACGGTTGGCTAAGAAATTTATTGACTCAAGTGAAATAAACAATATTTATTTTAATATAATTTAACTTTTTATGGTCTTGTTATAATTTATCTGTATACCCATGCAAACAGCATAGATAAATTCCTTGATTATGCTTTAATACAAATGAATCGTAATTCGATGTTGAAACTCATTTGTAAACCCTGCATATTCTAAATTCGTTCCTAGTCGATTCAGCCGCCTAAAACATGCATAAAGGTCGCATGAGCTCGAGACTAGCATCTGTGATGTGTACTGCTTTTATTGGTAAGGGCATAGAGATGTCCAAACATGCAGACGGGTAGTCATATGATGATTATACCGAACAACCCTCCCTCGGACTTTCCAAGTGGTTATCATTCATCGAGAGGATAAGTCCGTGGTTATGATTGTACACCATTAGTCCTTACGACCCGGGACAACACTGAGGCTCCATATGATAGGGCTGTGCTTTGACTCGTTTACCGGCTCCAGGAGAGTCATCAGGTGGCGAGGTTGGGTATAGTTGCGACACATATAGGAACCAGTGCATTGTAGTCGGGGATTCACCGCTCACCTGCGGGTGTGGATATCCTATGTGACCTGATGTAATAATAGTGCATGGAATCTCTGACCAGATTATAAGATGTACGTTGGAGAATGAGTTCTCCAATAGTACACGCGATGCCGCTATTATGTGTATCACATAGTTATCGAATTAATATGCAACCCTCGATGAACCAATGGTTGCAGATTCGATCGGGATATATGAGATGAAGGGACCGTACTGTACGTTAATCATAATCGACTGGTTCTTGCAGGCACTATCAGTGATACCCAGGGGATCATGGGGCGATGCTACTAGACGGTCTTACCATGATCCGATGGGTGCGATCAGAAATGAGTTCTGAAATTCTTAATCAAGGTGTTGATGAAAAGAATGGGGCTAACTAGGGTAAGCCCGAATAAGAATAAATATTATTCTGAATCACAAAGAGTTGTGAACCCACGGCTAGCTGTATCCTAGAACCATTGAGGGTCACACAAGCACATGTTTACTTGTTCTCGTTGAGATAATAAATTCAATGAGTTGAATTTATAAGAAATAAGTTTGATATGATCAATCGATAAGCTTGTAAATAAAATTTATAAAAGCTTATAGAAAATTTTGAGAGCATGACTGTTAAGACAGTCAAAGGAGTCACCTGCCTTATTTAGACATTGGTGATCTCGAAATTAAAGTGTGCATCATAATAACAAACAAGTTGAAATTGTCACATCGATGATATTTGATCACCGATCGGGATTATGATGATGTTAATGTAATAGGAGCATGGATCATGGGCTTGTAAGAGTATAAGTTCATCATGTTAATTTATTAAAGTTTAAATGAGCTTTAATAATCATGTTATATTTTAATTGAGTTAAAATATAGCCCATTAAGTTTTTATTAAATATGGTATTGATTTATGAAAATAATCATGATACCATAATTTTAAAAAAAACTTGCACACAAAGCAAAATAATATTAATGCATTATATTATCAAAATATATGTATTAATATTCGAGATTACATTTAATATGACATGGATTTAGAATCTTTGGTTAACTTGATTAATTGGATTAATTAAGTAAAAAAGAAAGATTAGAAATATAATTGGAATATTTTATTATTCTAATTGGCATGCATTCGAGAATCAATATGAGATTCATATTTTTCAATTGGGGGCATCCGAAAGTTTGTTGGAGATAATTAAGTTAAAAGATGGATTAGAAAATAAATAAAAGATATTAATGTTGGGATGCATTGATTCGAGATATTAATGTTGGGATGCATTGATTCGATGATCTTCTTGACACACGAGACTTTCGGCTCTTCCCAAGAAAAGTTGCTCTCGAAAATTCCTTCAAAAAGCAAGAAAAATTTGGCTTAGATTATTGAGTCGAATTTTTTTCGTGTTATATCTCTACGCAAAAGTTCTTTTAAATTTCTAGTGCAATTTAGAAGAGGAAAAAATATTCCAGTCGTGGACCGGATTAGGAGATCGAAGAATGTTCGTAGGGATTTACAATAAGAGCTACGTCCGCTAATACCGGAGTAGTTGGAGCCAAGTGAAGTAATTCACTAAAGGTATAATCCTAACACCTTATGAATGTTTATGATAAAATCATACGAGCGCCCAAAGCAAAACATATTTTGATTGTCAAAATAAATAAAATTTTAAAATTTCCGCTGCGTTTGGGCGTGTAGAAAACCCAGATCCAACAGACTAGATATGGGTCCTCAGTCATAACCCCCATAGAGACGCCGAGCAACAAGGCCACAAAGATCATTCTTGACCCCACGGCTTGCTTCTTCGAATCTTTTCGGCAAACTCCAAGAAAATGAGGAAGAAGAAGGATATTGGATCCGACTTCTTCCTGCAAGAGCTTGGGAAACATGATTTTAGCTATGAAGCAAGACCCTTTTATCATGGTTCGCTGTCGCGGTCGCGGAGATCGGAACGGATGCTACCATTCCAGTTACAATGAAATTTCGCGGAATGGTCGCGGAACGTGTATTTAAAAAAAATATTATAAATATATAAAAATTAAAAATTTTGGAAAATATTTAGAAATATAAAAATTAAAATAAATATCATTTAAATAGATTATAAAAATTAAAAATTTTGGAAAATATTTAGAAATATAAAAATTAAAATAAATATCATTTAAATAGATTATTTGATGTAAATAAGAAATTTAAATATTTTTAAAATTTTATTAACAATTTATTGAACAAAATTTATATCGTCATTATATTTTAAATATTTCCAACTATATCAAAAATTAAATATACTATTAAAAATTATTTGTATTTAATTAATAAAACTTTAAAATATTTTCGATTGGATATATATAAGTTCGCACAATTTTGAATCAATTTACAGTGATGGACTAATAAAAATCATCAAATCTTATATAAAGTGATGTTACAAATTATTTAACATCAATTAAAATAGAAATATTTTATAATTAACTTAGTTTTTTTCACACTTATATAAAGTGATGTTACAAATTATTTAATATTATTAAATCCGTCGCTGATTCGAATTTGCGACGGTTTTATGACAAATCATCGCTAAATGTAGCGACGGTTTTTATTCAACCGTCGTCGATTTTAATTTGGCGACGGTTTTATTCAAACCGTCCCTAACTATAGCGACGGTTTTATTAAACCCGTCGCCGATGTTAAATCGGCGACGGTTGAATAAAAATCGTCGCTACATAAAAACCGTCGCGAATTGCGTTCCGGTTCCTTTCCACCATTATATCCCCGTTTTCCACCGTTATATCCCCGTTTTCGGTATATGAAACGCCGATACAAGCCATCAACCTACACACCCCGGAACCTCGTCAAGGTTGCTGATGTTCCGGTTCCGGAACGCCCGTTCCGGCCATTCCGTTCCCGTTTCGGCGAACCATGCCTTTTATAGAAGATGGAAACAAGTTGGCTGAGAGGCTAAAAAGAAGATGGGTTATTTTCATCCATCAATCTTCATTCAAAGTTCAAATAATTTGAGCCTTTTGTTCTTCTCGATTCATTCGGGTTCCGGTTATTGCTCTTTTCCTCACTTCACTTATTACCAAACTCAAAAATTACGCAGTATCTGCGCAAGATATAGGTGAAAGAGTGATGTTATATATACAAATAAACTTGCATGTGTGGTATCATAAATAAATAATTATTGATGTTAATAAGCATAAATAATAATGCTCAGAATACATGAATAATCAATTAATGCAGTGCGAAATGGGATTCTTGGAATTTACTAAATATTTTATTGAGCCAACCCAACCCTGCCAATTTACCGGGTCCAGTGTAAATTGGATATTTGGTTAAAAACAATTACGCTATTTCTCATACTATGGCGCCCAATTGCTCGGCCGCAGATAGCCTTTTATACTTCAGTTATTCAGTTTAAACGTTAGTTAAAAGGTTAGTTAAAAGCTTTAAACTATTCAGTTTTCTTAACGAATGATTATTTCGATCGAGTACCTTCTGCTTGGTGTGAAAACCAAACTCGATTTAATTTATCGGTATATTCATTCTTAGAATACAAGCTATTGCAGCTTATGGAGAATATTGTGTTTGAAACACCTTCAAGTGTGTCAAAAAATCGATCATTCAATTGGTATCAGAGCTAGCTGTTCTAAGAAGGACATTTGAAAACTGACTAAAATTATTTTATTTAAAAATATTTTTATATGGTATTTAAAAGTACTTTATATTACTTTCAAAACTCTTTTAAAATGATTATATAATGCACATTGCAAAGAGTAGAGAGGATTGGTTCTGCAACTAACATTGTAGCCACTTTTCTTGACATCGAGCTTGGTGCTTTAATCAGTCCGCGGGGTTTTGAGTCCTATCTGTCGGCAGTTCAACAAAACTGATCTTTGGACTAGATTTCAGTTGTAAGCAGACCAGTTCAACTGATCAACAGACGAAACCCAAATTATAGCTGAGAACTGTTGGATGAAGCTTAATCATTATCAGTATGCCGCCGCTCATTGCCATATCCGATCAGAACAAAATGATCAATGCGGTTCAGCATCAATTGAGTCCAGTTTGCATCAGCAAGACCAATATTCCAGCACAGTCTTCTGGCAAAGAAACTCAGAATCGATGCAACAAATCAAGTGGTCAAGGCAACCAGTCTTTGGTATATCCGGTTCTATCACGTATAAAACTGACTTATACTTAATATTGTTTAAAATGAGCTATTGAAGTAGCAATTTCCTTTCAAATAGTGATGTACTTGAATGTATAATACAAGGGAAGTTTATTTGATTAAATAAACATTATATTTTTTTTTCCAGTTAATTTGTATGTAACTGAACTGCTATTTCAATTCTGTTGCCTAAACTACTTGAATGTCCAAGGCTGATAAAATTCATCTTAAAAGGGAGTTCTCAATTCAGTTTTTAAGAGGGGGTTTTAAAAATCGTTTCAACAAGTTATCCCTCGAACTGAAACTTTCTTAAAATTATATTTTAAAATGTCTCATTTAAAATATTTTCCAATTCAGTTTTATAGGGGAGCTTTTCTTTCTTTACTCCTCAAACTGAGTTTTCTTTAAAACGCTAATTTTTTTTTAAAAAAATGTTAAGGTCTTGTTATCATAAAAAAGGAGGAGATTATTGGAATATTTCATGTTCGCAATCTTGATTTTAATGTTCATAAAATTATTATTTTGTTTCTAACAAATTTATCTAGTGTGCAGAAAGCTGAAACTGATCAGATCCCAAACTGATCAGTTCCCGAAGCCAAAACTAAAGTTTTCGAGACGCCAACTGATTGCTAAAACTAAACCAATCCAACTGATATATCAAAGAACAGTTCAACTGATTGTCCTGCTGATAGGTGGTTTAGCAGTAGACCTTCAGAAGCCTGACCAGCTGATGAAGAGCTCAACTGATGAAGAACCCAGCTGAACTGAAGGATCGTTTGCTTGGCATCTTTGGGATGCTTCAAACAAAATATTCTTCAATGAGCTGCAACAACTCGTGTTCTAAGAATATAAACACCGATTAATTAAATCGAGTTTGGTTAAAAACCAAACGGAAGAAACTCGAAGTAATCCTTCGTGAAGAAGACTGTTATATTAGAAAGCATTTTATCTTTTGTAAACTGAATAACCGAAAAGGGACATATTAGTTTTTGCATTCATCAGTTCAGTTATGGTGACAACTGAACTGATGAATACTCTAACTGATCCAAACAGTTTGAAAACAATAGTTAGACAGTTAAATACACAAGATATGTTTATGAATGTTCGGAGACTTCAACTGCACCTACGTCACCCTTTCTACCGCCTCGTGTAGGATCTACTTCAAGACTTTGATTTATACAAACACTTGTACAAACCCACTCAGCTAGGACTTAACCACTGCCTAAACTGAACTCCTAGACTTAGACTGAAGGCAACACCTTCCAGTCAACACTTCTTTAATGTCTATGTGAGAAAGACTACATACACAAGTTTAACGTCTTTGTGCAAGACTGTATTTGAGTAATTGAGAGTGTTTGTGTGTGAGAACTGAACAAGGATGTTATCACACACTGAGGGAAATACACTTCTAATCTAAGCTGATATATCTGTAAAGAGTTCCCTCGACTGGGCTGAATACTTCTCTTAAGCTGATATGACTTTGAAGCGTGCCATTTTCTTTTCTCTCTTGAGTTGTATATATTTGAGTCTTCACTGATCTTCTCTTTATAAAGGCGGGAAAACTGATCGTACAGTGAGACTCATTCATTGTATCCGTTGCATCCTGAGTTCGTTTCTTGGACTTTGTGTCTCGACTTTTCGACTGCCCTTCTGAAACGTTTTGTATTTAATGCACTGATGCAACGTCCATTATTGTCCTTTGACTGGATAATGGCTTTGTACCTTCCCGTACAGCTGGATTCCACTTGAGAGAGTTTGTCTTCATCCATAACTGAAAGATTCTAACTGATGCTTCGAACTGGTCAGTTGAACTGATCTTTCAGTTGGGCTGGTGAAATCAGTTGACTCGTCAGTTGAACTGATTTCACACTCGTTCAGTTGGATTGATCAGCTGGGTTTCTTCATCAGTTGAACACTTCTTCGGCTGGCCAGGCTTCTGAGATTCTCCTGCTGAACCACCTATCAACTGGACAATCAGCTGGGCTGCTCAATTGACGTAATCAGTTAGACTTATTCATTTGGTGTGATCAGTTGGTTCTTCAGTTTGCGATGTAAAACATCTCGTGAGTGATCCTAGATGCTGCACACTTAGGTAGATCATTAGTAACACAATTAACAAGTTTTGTTATCGTCAAAATCAAGATTGTGAACTTGAAATGTTCCAACATGTACAAAAGAACTGATACAGTGAAATCAGTCCAGGCTGATTTCACCAGAACAGTTCAGAAGCATCAGTTGTAATTTATTTGTTCACATATGACGACAAGACTATTTAATGGAATCCAGCTAAGCGCGAATATATAAGCTATAAGCTACTTCACAAATGAAAGTACAATAGTGGAAGTTGCAGCAAAGCTGAAAAAAAAAAGCTTCCAGAACAATTTTCAGAATTACAAGACATGTCCAAAGGAAGCACATGCAAATACAACGGAAATTATTATTGGGTCTTCATGTACGGTCAGCCGACTGCCTATAAATACTGGATCAAAGACCATTGAAGACAAGAAGAAGCAGAAATACAACTAAATACTGGTGTGTGAAGAAAATAGAGGGCACGTTCACTTCATATTAGCTTACTAGAAGCAGTTAGCCCAGTTGTGTGTGAAAATGACACCTTCGTGTTGTACTGATTAGATCAGTTCTCACACTTTCACACACAACTGGGCTAACTGCTTCTAGTAAGCTAACTGATACAAGCCAGAACTGATCCTCATTACTTTAGTTATTCAGTTAAAACACAAGCTAAAAGCTTTAAACTGTTCAGTTTTCTTAACGAATGATTATTTCGAGTATCTTCTGCTTGGTGTGAAAATCAAATTCGATTTAATTCATTGGTGTATTCATTCTTAGAACACAAGCTATTGCAGCTTATGGAGAATATTGTGTTTGAAGCACCTTCAAAGGTGTCAAAATCGATCCTTCAGGTGGCTTATTCTTTGCCTTCAGTATGAACTAGACGAGACTCCTGATGGACCTGTTCCCTACTCCCAAGGTCAGATTGGAGCTCCTCCAATTTTTATTAGCTGTGTTTGGAACATATTTTATATATTTAGTTAACAAAAATTGTGTTGAAACATATTGTTTATGTTCATCCATTATAGTTATGCACATGTGGAATTTAGAAGCACACTACAACAAAAACGCTATACGACAACGGATAAAATCCGTTTTCGTAGGCACTATTACAACTGTTGTAATTGACAGTGTTGTTGAAATTGCGTTCTACGAAAACGGTTTTAAAACCGTTGTCGTAGCTCCAATTAGCGACGGTTTTTGAAATTAGCGACGGGTTTTACCGTCGCTAATTAGTGACAGATTAAGTTCAAACCGTCGCTAATTAGCGTCAGTTTAGATATTAGCGACGATTTTTGAAAAAGTCGTAGCTAATTAGCAACAGTTTATTCTAAAACGTCGCTAAAATTAGCGACAGTTTAAGTTATACCGTCGCTAATATTCACGATGTTTTTGACTAAACTATCGCTAATTTGATCTAAATCGTCGCTAATTAGCGACGGTTTAGTCATAATCCATCGCTAATATTTTAAGTAAAATAAAAAAATTACTTTTGTAATCCTGATTAGGTTCTACATGTGATTTGTGCCAATCATGAACATCCACAGCCGTCAACAAATGAGGATTCTCTCTAACATGCTCAATAGCAATTTCTAGTAAATCGTCGTCGTACCAATAATTCAAAATCTTAACTAAAAATTAGAAATTTACCAAGAACTGAAGCGAAAAAAACTTACCTTAAATCCAAACTAAAATCATACCAGAGAGGAAAATGTATTGAAGATGTGAACACGAAAATGCGAGTATTTATAAATAATCGGCGATGGTTTTTGGTAAAACCATCGCTAGTAGTGATAGTTTTTGATAACCGTCGCTAAAAGCGACAGTTGTTTATTAAACTGTCGTTATTAGCGACGGTTGAGAAACGACCGTCGCTATTGGCGACAATTTTTGTGTAAACCGTCGCTATGTTAAAAATTGCGACAGTTGTTATTCAACCAACGCCGATTTGTAAATAGCGACGGTTACATTTGTTAAACCGTCGCTAATTTAAAATCGACGACGGTATTGGAAAACCGTCACAATTTTAATGTAGCGACGGTTCAAAAACCGTCACTATTAGCGACGGTTTTTATTTTAAACCGTCGCTATTTTAACAACGGTTCACCTAAACCGTTGTTGTTTCTCTAAAAAAACATGTTAATCCACAACGTTTCACTAAAATCATTGTCATTTATCCAAAAAAATACGCTAATCCACAACAGTTTTAGAAAAATGTTGTCGTTTGTCCAAAAAAACACGTCAATCGACAACGGTTTCAGAAAACCGTTTTTGTTTGTCCAAAAAACAGCTAATAGACAACGGTTTATAAAACCGTTGTCTTTGACCCCCAAAAACACGCTACAAGATAGCGGTTTTTTTACCGTTGTCTTTTAGCATGTTTTTGGGGTCAAAGACAATTGTTTTATAAAAACATTTGTCTTTTGCTGCTTTTTAACAATAGTTTTCCCTAAAACCGTTGTTAAAAAGTAAAAAAACAACGGTTTTTTTTGAAAAACCGTTGTCTTTTCAGTGTGGTTGAAGGTATATTTTGTTGTAGTGGCACCAATCAGTTGTTTCTATGATAATTAAACTCATAATTTTTTCCCATCGTTATTTTCCTTAATGCTCACTTGACAGTATAACCTTTGTTTTCCTCTGGATTATGTCTAAAGGATATTAATTCTTCTATCAAGTGGCTTGAGTTTATGAGTCAGATATTGGTTTTAGTGATTACTAGTGACTTATTATCATTTATATTGGGAATATTTTAATTCGTTCCTATTACTTTTTGTTCATTTGATTTATTTGGTTGAAGAATTTAGGTACTTCTTATGGGGTTTTTGGCATTTGCATGCATATCTAGATACATGATATTCATTGTTGGGGATCGATGTAGAGTTTAGAAGGGGGGGTGAATAAACTCTTCTCCTTTGAAGATAATTTTTACCAAGGGTGCTAGAATCCTGTTAGAGATTGTAGATGTTCTTGTTCGAGTGTAATTCCAGTAGATCACTAAAGTAAGTGCGGGAACGATCCAATGGAGTAGGGTGAAAATAGTAGTAACAGTAGGCAATAAAACAGTAGTTGTTTCTGGAAGTTCGAAGATAAAATCTTCTACGTCTCCCCTTCTTCTGTTTCCAGAAGGTATCAATAAAAGACTTTGGTTTTTTACAGTACACACTTGTACACACCCACTTCAATAGGGCTTATCCTTTGCCTACTGAAACTCTTAGTAACTCAACACAACGGTTAAATACAACAGGGTTTCTGGAAAAGACTCTTTTCCAGTTTTACAAACTCTTCTCTCAAAGTATAGTAAAAGTGTTTTGCTTGAAGAGATAAAGAAACAGCAGTACAGAATGATCTCCAAAGATCAGATGTAAAATATGAAGCGTGTACTGCTTTTCTGCAAGTTTGAGCTTAGAAGATGAAGATTGATTCGCGGTTGCTCAATGTAGTATTGGATAGATAAAAAATGATCAGCCAGCATCTCTAAATGGTTTTGATCCATATATATAGATAACTTGAATCCAACGTCTATAATCAAAAATGGCTCTTTTGATTTATGAAAGAAACAGCTTTATTCCTTAAATGGATCCGGCAAAAAGCTTTCAACACAATCAGTCTTGTTACTTACCAAAATGGGCAAAGCGAATTAAATGATTTCGTACAGCATTTAATGGTGCAATTAATACTTGGTACTAGGTAAAGTAACGGTAACATTTAATATAGGAATGATTGAGTGAAATTCCGTTAAGTACTGATTCAGTAAAGCTAAGTTCTGATTTTGGTAAGGTGAGTCAAGAGCTACTGCTTTGCATTAACTTCTGGTTCGAGTTATTACTACAGGTTTTGATTCTCATCACCACAATAAAATAGGTCTAACAATTTCCCCCTTTGCGGTGATGCCAAAACCTGGATGTTAGCAAAGATAGATAATGGCAATTTAAAACAACAAAATATATTAAGAGACTGAAACAAAAAAAGTTTTAGTTATCAGTGCCAATGTCCCTGAAAATAATTTCATTATCCTGATCATCAGCATTTAGATCTCTTCTGGCAGAGGATTCTGCCAAGTCTCCAGTTCTTCTATCTTCTGGTTGTCTTCCTTCTAGTTCTGTTTCTTCCCCTTTTTTGGCATCAGCGGCCATGACTTGAGAAATTAAGTAGTCCATACGCCCAGAGAGATTCATAATTCCATTGTTGAGCATCTCCAGATATGGTGCATGATGAGATACTCGTTCACTTAGAGTATGAAGAGATTGAGATTGATACTCAATCTTGGCATCCATTAACTCCATTGTAGTAGAGACTGAACGAATAACATCATCATGGTCATATAGTCGTTGGAGAATGTCAGATTGTCCGAGCATGATAGAACCTTGGCTTCTGGAAATAGTCTGTCTAAAAGCAGTGGTCTCAGCATGCATTTTGTTTACAGATTCTGCCGTGCGAAATATCTCTTTAGAGATACGGTCTCGGAAAATAGTTGAGCAACTCACTTCTGCGGCATGGTCACGAGATATTTGTTTTACTATCTCCGATAAAATGTTGAGATTTCTTTGTAGAGCTTCTATCTCAAATTCCATGTTAAAGATTTCTGGTTCCGGAGATGGAGTCCTGGTGAGCATACGTTGCCTGATTTCGGCAACATGGGCAATATGAGCAGCAGAGTCAGAGACAGACACAACCAATGCAGTAGAGGTTGTAAGCTGGGGTGGAGCAGTAGGAGGGATCGCGTCCAGCAGAGCAGTAGAAGGACCAGGTACAGAAGAGCTTGCTTCTGGAGCAGTAGAGAAAGTATGTGCTGCAATAGTCTCCTCAGCAGTAGATGGAGCAGTAGAAATTTCTTCAGGAACAGGAGATTGCTTAGCAGCAATGGGTTCAACAGCAGCTGGTTCAATAACAGCAGTGGGTTCAGGAAGTGTGCTTTCTGCTGAGTGACGAACTTCCATTGGCTCCAGCTGTTCAGCGGGTGGAATCGGATCTTTCAAGATTGCGACCATCTCCTCTTGATGTTTAGTGGAGAATATCTCCAAATTTGGCAATGAGGGAGATTGAACAGCATGCGATTCTTCCTCGGGTTGATTTGCTGATTGGACTATTGGTGGAACCGATTCATCAGGTGGAATGAAGTCTCGTACCGCAGAATCATCTCGAGTGATAGATTGAATAACGTCATCCACTGATGCCAATTCACAAACAGATATGAGAGAAGAGGACAGAGTAGGCACCTTGGGAGATACAGGAGTACTGGAAACCTTAGCTTCTGTAGGAGCTATAGTTCTTTCCTCAACTGGCTTAATCTAATCAAGATCTGGAATAAGGTCTACTGAATATGGTTCAGATTCTTCAAAATTCTGTTCTTGAGCAAGAAGTTGCTCATCCATTGTTCTCAAATGATCAGTAAATATAAGAATCACGTTTTGATCTTGAGCAGCAATGGGAATCAATGCATCAAAATTAGACTTAAGAGTCTTTAATACTGATTCCAGCTTCTGACGTTTAATCTGCTCAAAAATGAAATTGCGACGTCTCATCGCTTCAATCACATTTTCTGTCTTTGCAAGTTCAAAGACCTTTTCCTCATATTTTACCAGTCTTCTAAAAGTTCCTGGTGTTTTGAAAAACGAGAGGGGATGAAATATCCGAACCTTGTGCCATTAATCAAAGAAATTCATTTCTTCATTTGCAGAATTTTCAATTTCTTCCAAATGAAGAGCAATGCCAGTAGAAACAGTCGATTTGTCAGCTGGAAATTGTGGTTCGTCAAGAAGTTTTTCTTTGCCTTTTCCTGTCGATGAGGCAGTTATCATGGGTCGAAAAGCAGAAGACCTGGCAGTTGATTCACGAATAACAATCCCAGACACGGGTCTGACAGTTGAAGCAGTAGATGTTGTGGTAGCAAAAACAGCAATTGGTTTAGAGACTGAGATGGTTGGTGGTGCAGCAGAAATAGCTTTTGGAAACACTTGTCTCAACGGAACAGTGTCCAACTCAGAGATTGCTGCTGTCTTCTTGATTCGAAGAACAGTGCGAGGTTTCTTCTTGCTGGGAGTAGGTGGCAGAGATAGTTGAATAGGAGCAACAGACTCCTCAGAAACTGTTTTATCAGAATCAGTAGAGATAACCAGTCTCTTTCTTTTGATTTTTTGATTTTCTTCTGAGGTGCTAGAGCCTCAGCTGGAGCATATCCCACTTCCTTTTTCAAAGCAATAAATTCAGCCACGGTTGGCTTTGGTTTTAATGCAAGCACATTATCAGCATCAGCCATTGTGACGTACAAGGCGTCCAAATCAGAAGTAAGGGCAAGTACTTGAAATTCCATCTTTAAGCATTTGGCTGATCTGCACAGCGAAACCAGCATCCTTAAGCATTTGGCTGATCTGCACAGCGAAACCAGAACTCCTTCTGACCACCATTTTTTTCATTATTTTGAAAAGAAAATGACTCCAATCCACCTTATATCCAGAGGTGATGGCTTCCATCACTTGAACTTTTTCTTTAGTTAGCCGATCGAACGTTCCGACTTTGACTAACAGTGCTTTGGCCACAATATCAGCAAGTACTTGAAATTCCATCTTTAACAGCTTCTTGAAACAGGACAGAGATAGTTCTTCTCCAGAAGCTGAGAAGTTCAGTAGAGCAGTAGACATTTCTTCTTTGGAAATTTTAGAAAGTTCATTGATCCCTGAAAAAGGGAGAAGGAAGGTTGATCCAAGCAAAGCAGCATCGATAGAGATGGATGCATCACCCTGGGAATACATGATTATCCCTTCTTCTACAGTCGCCTTAGCATAGAAATCCAGAATGGCAGTTTTGTATATCACAGCAGGTGCTTCCAAGAATTTTCTGAGTCCTGATTTTTCAATAGCTTGGAACATCTTGAGAAGGTTCTCATCCTTGATAGTAAGGACATATGCAAAGTTAACTTGGTAAGCATTCAAGATGTAAACTCCGGCCATTTCTGTAAGTAAAGAGGATTTGATGAGAATAAGAGTGCAAGAGAAAGCAGTAGTCGATAATCAGAACACTGGAAGCGTAAAAGTGAAAAGAGATGAAAGAGGCGGTTAATATTCAAAAATGTACAGCCGTCAGTGTAAACACAAGGACACGTGTCAATATGTTTACGGTTGAGTATTTGAAAAGTTATGCAGAGCGTGTCAGGGAAATACTAATGATTTCAAAATTTGAAAGGTAATAAAAAGAGCGGGCTGTCCAGTTGGTTACTGAAAAGGATCATAAGAGGGTTTGTCGTTTTATGATAATATCTACTGGAAGTCATAAAAATGCTGAAATATTTCCAGCAGATTAATACAAAAACCAGTAGACACTTGTTTTATTGAAAAGACAAACATCCTTTCTGCTTTTGACGACATATCAAAGTGACAATCTGAAATACGATACTGTTCCCCCTAAATTTATGCAACTAATAAATGCGAAGATATGATATCTGAGGAAAGGATAGATGAATCTTGGTATTCGTGTAGTCAGACCGTCGTATCTATAGTTTCCCGAGACTCTATAAAAATGCCTGCAAGTTCACAAACTAAGTCATTTAAGCTTTTCATCAAAACAAATGAGCAATTCAAGTGATCTCTTGGAGTCTTCTCCAGAGTCTGAATCAGCAGAGGATTTCCAGAAGCAACTTCCAGCGTCTCGTAAGAAGATGTTTGAAGACATCCTTTTTCAAGATATGAGGGCTAAGAAGAAAATCCTCAGTTTATAACATGAACAATCAGTAAGATTGTTCAACATTATTAGGACTAGGCTATGGAATCACTTCTCCCACGACCACAATCATTCAAGGAGAGGAGTTCCCAGCAGTCCTTAGATAGGTTTCTGCTGAAGTACTTTGCACGAAGTATTTCAAGCTGCTGATATCAACAAATGTAGTAGATAAACTCTTTGTAATGCTTATGGTTTTATGAATAAAAAAAATCTTATTTTGTCATATCTTGTTTATCTACTGCTTTCATTGAATGAATGAATGATGAAAATAATAAAAAAGTAAGAGAAACTCAGTCTGTGTAAATCAGTAGAACGGTTCGGTCGACTTGAAACTCTTCAATTTCTTTACCATTAGATGCAACCTGTCTATAAATAATATGACAACAAGTGTTAGGAAAACAATAATTCAATCTGTCAGACTCAAGCAATTCGGATACCTATAGCAGCACTCATGTCTTGGTAACACCAGAGACACTTCCACATCTGGAAACTTTGAAGAGAACCATAGAAGAGTATGTCTGGATAAAGTCCATGTCCATATGGTTCAAGGTGCAGGAGCTGCAGAATGTATATCAGAATGGTTTGACTTCTACTACTGCTCAAAGAGCAAGAGCCAGGAAGTACAAACGGGAGTTTGAAGTTGATCAGGTTTCTGAGCTTGCTACTGATAGAGTTATGCTACAGATGATGCTTTGGAAGGAATGGCATCTGCTTGAAAAGATTTCCGGTGCAGAATCCTTTAAAAGGATTAGAAGTCATGAGTTGAGTAACTGGATTTCCGAGTGGCAAGACTCCGTAGGAAATGACTTAGATAGTGTAACCTGGTTTCGATTACATTCTAAATAAAATAACAATGGTTGTGACATGTTGTTCCTTTACTTTTCTGCAAGTAAAACAATGTTAGTGCAATAAATTGATAATATTCATCAATAAAGTCAAGTTAAATAAATTAAACCGAGTATATTACGAAAATAAAAAAACTTATTCTCAGGCAGAGGTTTTGTAAAGATGTCTGCTGCTTGTAAATCAGTAGAAACTTATTCCAGACGAATGTCCTTCTTCTGCACATGATCTCTTATAAAATGATGTCTGATGTCGATGTGCTTCGTTATGGAATGAAGTACTGGATTTTGCGTGATTGCAATGGTATTGGTATTATCACATAAGATAGGTGATTCAGAGGCTTGAATTCCATAGTCTTTGAGTTGTTGTTGTATCCATAGTATTTGAGAGCAGCAACTTCCAGCAGCAAGGTATTCTGCTTCTGCAATAGACGTAGCTATGGAAGTCTGCTTTTTAATAAACTAGGAGATCAGCCTATCACCAAGGAATTGACAAAAACCACTTGTGCTTTTTCTGTCTAGTTTGCAACCTGCATAATCAGCATCTGAATATCCAATAAGATTGAAAGATGAATCATTGGGATACCATAAGCCGACATTTTGAGTTCCCTTTAAGTACTTCAGAATATGTTTAGCAGCAATATAATGAGATTGCTTGGGGTTAGATTGAAATCTTGCACAAATGCATACAACAAGTAAGATATCAGGTCTACTGGCAGTAAGATACAATAGTGAGCCAATAAGACCACTGTTGCGTGTTTTCTTGATTACTCGCAAGCGCACGACATCAAGTTATAGTAAAATATATTATTGAGTACAAGTGTCGATCCCACGAGGAGTGTGTATATAAACGTATATTAATGCTTGTGATTAAAATAATCTTGACTTTATTTAGAAAAATCAATTTAAGGATTTGATTTTATGAATGACTAAATTGAAAATGGATTTAAAAATAAATAAATATAGATATATATAACACCAAATTTTAGCAAATAATTTTAGCAAATAACAATGAGATAAAAGATCTAGAGGTCCGATTTCACGCAACTATCCACAATGTGTAATTCTTATTAGCTTTGTTATAAAAGTCATTTTTATTCATTAGCAAAAAATCATATTATTATCTACTCCCTCTTCCAAGTAATAAGTAGATATTTGTTATCTAAAAATGAATTGTGACATTCCCATCAACAATTTACAATTAAATAACACAACAAGCACTAGATTCTCTATAGGCTTCGATAGCATTATAGGTCTTCCGAACTCTATAAATACCATTGATGTATTTGATCTTTTTCTTGTTTATAATTTCCTCTTCCGAGTGCTAAATTGTAAACATATAAATAATTCAAAATATGGCCAATAAATTGAAAGCATTAAGATTAGAACAATACAAATGAACAATATGAAGAACTTAAATAACTTAATTTATAACTTCTAACACATGGTTTCTAGTTTTGTTCCATCATTCCTCTAGAATTAAAACTTAGTTCATAATAACAAAATCAAAACAACAAAACATGGTTTTAAAATAAGACATAACAAATGAAAAACAAAGGAAAGAAGAACTTAGAACAAGAGTTTGAAGAGCTGATTCCGTTCCCGGAGTTGTACAAAAGATTTCTTCCAAACTTGATGAATTTGATCTTCAATCTAGTAGTAGCCTCCTTCACTCTTTCCTTGGCTCCCCAATACCCTAGATAGTAGCAAATGATGTCTTATTATAGTCCAGACAAGATAGAAGTCGTAGCACACAAAATTCTCAAACTTCCACGCGCAGCACACAAAGTTACAGAATTTCTGGATTCTGCTTTTCGAAGACCGCGTGTGCGGTGAAGAACACACCGCGGGTGCGGTCCTCTTTCTGGTGTATGAGCGCAGGTGCGCTGCCTATTTCAGTGCGGGTGCACTAGCTTACCGCGGGTACGGTACATGAATAAGCGCGGGTGCTCTGCAGCTACTGTATTTTTCTTATCTTTGGCACTTTCCAATTCAATACTTTAATACTCCACACTCTCGTTCTAAGCTTCCAAACTATAAAAACAAAAACAATAACAAATCACATAAAATCTGCTCAAGAATCACAGAATTTCAAGTTAAAAACAAGTAATAAAAGTACAATAAATTGCACTTATCAACCACGATACTAAGTTACCTCTACTCAAATTCCACTTTCATCTTTATCAAGCTTGGTAGATGAGCTCGTTGAAGTGGAAGCAGCACCAAACTTTTTCAGTAGCTCCTTGGTATACTAAGCTTGATTTATAAAAATTCCAGTATCAAGTTGCTTGATCTGTAGTCCTAGGAAGAATGTTAATTCTCCCATCATGCTCATTTCAAACTGATCCTGCATCAATTTAGCGAACTTTGCACACAGTTTGGGGTTAGTTGACCCAAAATAATGTCATCAACATAAATTTGTACCAATAGAATATGCTTATTCTTGATTAAGGTGAACAAAGTTTTGTCTATTGTGTCAATTGTAAAATCATGATTAGTAAGAAATTGTGACAGAGTATCATACCACGCTCTAGGTGCCTGTTTTAAACCGTATAGGGCTTTGTGTAATTTTAATACATGATGAGGTGAAAAATGATCAATAAAACCTGGAGGCTGTTCGACGTAGACCTCTTCTTGTAGTAGACCATTTAGGAAAGCACTCTTCACATCCATTTGATAAACTTTGAAATTCTTAAAAGCGGCAAAGGGCAAAAATATTCTAATAGCTTCGAGCCTTGCTACTCGTGCAAAATTTTCATCATAGTCGATTCTTTCTTCTTGTCTGAAACCTTTAGCCATCAGTCTTGCTTTATTTCTAATCAATGTGCCTTTTTCATTTAGTTTGTTTCCAAATACCCACCGGGTTCCAATAACAGCTTGGTGAGATGGTCTAGGTACTAGAAACCAAACTTTGTTCCTTTTGAATTGATTCAGTTCTTCTTGTATAGCTTCAATCCAACTTGGATCCAAAAGAGCTTCTTCAATTTTCTTTGGTTCATCCTGAGAAATAAAAGCAGCATGCATATATTAATTAATCATTTGCCTTCTGGTTCTTAAAGGTGCTGTTGGATTTCCAATAACCAAAGATGGAGGATGTGATTTTCTCCAAATAAAAGGGTTTAAAGGGATTTCTTCCTGGTTTGATATATTTGGATTGATCTCAGCTGAATCAGTAGCAGTTTCTGGAGTGTCAGCTACTGGTACTGGTAAATCTAATGTCTGTACTTCTGGTTCCACTATTGGAATGTCTGGTTCTGGATTCGGAACGTCTTTGATACTTGGTTCTGTATCTTCTTCACTATCTGGTTCCAAATGAATCATGTCTAACCTGTTACTCAAATTTGACATATTAGAAATTTCAGGAGCACTGCTGTCTTCATCGAAGACAACATGAACAGATTCTTCAACATTGAGAGTTCTATTGTTGAAGATTCTGAAAGCTTTGCTTACTGCTGAATAACCAAGAAAAAGTCTAGCATCTGATTTTGAATCAAATGCAGATAAGTAGTTTTTATCGTTGTTAAGCACAAAGCATTTGCAACCAAACACATGGAAATAGGATACATTAGGCTAACTCCTTTTCCATATCTCATAAGGAGTCTGATTGTGCCTTTTGTTGATCATAGTTCTGTTTTGTGTGTAACATGCAGTGTTGATTGCTTCTGCCCAGAAGCACTAAGAGATATCTGCATCTGCTAGCATTGTTTTAGCAGCTTCTTTGAGAGATCTGTTTCTCCTCTCAGCTACTCCGTTTTGTTAAGGCGTTCTGCCGGCTGAATATTCATGATGAATGCCTTGTTCATCTAAGTACAACTCAAGAATTTTGTTAGTGAACTCAGTACCCCGATCACTTCTGATTTTAGTAATTGAAGACGATTTTTCATTTTGAATCTTTTTCAGAAGCTTGATCAAGAGGTTACTGGTTTGATCTTTTCCAGCAAGAAATATTATCCAAGTAAATCTAGAAAAATCATCAATAACAATAAGGGTGTATTTCATTCCCCTTAAGCTCATGATAGGGATTGGACCAAATAAGTCCATATGCAGTAATTCCAAACACCTTGAAGTTGATTTACTACCTTTGTTCTTGTAGCTGGATCTGATCTGTTTTCCAAGCTGACATGCAGAACAGACATGATTCTTAATGAAATTAATATCAGGTAAACCATCAACTATGTTCTGCTTCTTGAGATTATTGATTGATTTGAAATTCAGGTGATTCAATCTCTTGTGCCAGAGCCAATGCTTATCAGTAAGAGAGGCAACTAAACATGTAGGAACAGTAGCATGATCTAAGTTCCATGAGACTTTGTCGGTGTTGCCTTCCCTCTTTCCAGTTAATACAGTAGACTCAGCAGAATCTTTAACTGTGCAGATATGCTTCTGAAAAGCTACAGAATAACCATTATCACACAGTTGACTAATGCTCATCAAATTATAACAGAGATTCTCAACTAGTAGTACATCATTGATAGTTATGTTACCATGGATAATCCTACCTTTACCCACGGTTTTACCTTTTGAGTTGTCCCCAAAAGTTATATTTCGTCCAGTACAATTCATTACTTCTGATAGCAGACTTTTCTGTCCAGTCATGTGTCTGGAGCATCCACTGTCCAGACACCATGTGGAGCTGCTTAATTTAGTTTTCTTCGCCTGTTCCTGCAAACACAAATTTTAGTATCTGGTACCCAATCTACTTGGGTCCAAGCCTTATTAGTCCCTTAGGAACCCACATTTGTACAATTTTCGGTGATTTTGTACTTCGGGTATCCATAGAGATGTGTGCAGCAGAGGATCTGTTATTTCTAACAGTATGCATAGTTGGATGTTGTTTTTCCCTTCTGTTTGTGTTGTCTGGCTGTATCTCTTCTGAACAAGTCTAGAATTATGGTACTGATAGTTTTTAACCTTCATAGGGAGTTGTCCTCCTGAGTTGAATCCTCTACTGGATCCAGCACTCTGGTGAACTCTCCCCATAGGTTCAACATAGCCCAGACCATAATGATTCCTTCTGTTAATCTGATTTACATTCCTTTCAATTTGAACAGTTGGTACTTCAGGTTCATATACCATACTGGATTTAACAAAACGAATGTATTTTTCTTTGCTTGTATCCAGTTCTGGCTGGGAACTGGTTTCAGAAGTGCTTTCATTATTGCTGAATCCGAGACCACTCCTATCTCCAGATTGCTTCTGAAATTCTTGCATATTTTCTAATGAAACAGACGACTTATTCCATGCATTTACCAGAACATACATCTTCTAATTTTTAGATCTTATTGTCTGGTAATCTGCATTTACTCTTTCATTCTCAGTTCTCAACTTACTTATCTCAACTTTTAAATCATTGCAGCTATTCTCTTGTAAACAAGTGAACTTACTGACTTGATCTTTTAAGTTTTGATTTTCAGTCTTAACTTCCTCGAATGATTGAGAAAGTTTCGAGTACTCCCCTACCATGTCATGCAATGATTTAATTAAATCATTTCGTGTAAATTCGTCAGATTCAAAGTCGAATACCTCTTCAGATGTCGAGTTTGGTTCAACATCCGCCATAAGACATTTGATCTCTTCTGCATCACTTTCACTGGAATGACTTTCTGAGTCAGATGACTCAGAACTGGAATCCGCCCATTTAGATTTGCTTTCTTCAGCAATCATCGCTTTGCGGTCTCTTCTGAACTTCTTGTCATTCCTTTTGTATTCTTTCTTCTTCTGGTCATCTTTCTTGGGCTTTGGGCAGTCAGCAATAAAGTGACCAATCTTTCCACAGTTGAAGCAGGCCATATCACCAGATGGTGAATCCTTCTTGAAGTTCCGATTAGGATTTTGGTAAGCTCGGTGATTCTTCTTCATGAACCTGGAGAACTTTTTTACAAAGAGAGACATAGCGTCATTGCTGATCTTTTCAGCAGTCTTTTCAGAAGTACTCTCAATAAATGTAGCAGGTACTTCTTGTGGGATGACTACAGCAGCAGCAGTAGTAGAGGTAGTAGCAGCAGTAGCAGCAAGGGCCTTGGTTGGCAGATTTGTTGAGGGCTCTTCTCCGCTTCTCACTTCTAACTCGAACTCATAGGCTTTTAAGTCGGCGAACAAGTCATGTAGCTCCAACTTGTTTAGATCTTTAGAGACTCTCATAGCCATTGTTTTGACGTCACATTCCCTAGGTAAAGCTCTCATCACCTTGAGTGCTATTTCTCTGTTGCTATGCTCTTTACCAAGGGCTGCTAGTTCATTAACCAGACTGCTGAAACGTTCATCAAACTTATTTAGAGTTTCACCAGCCTTCATTTTCAGATTTTCAAACTTCTACATTGCTACAGACATTTTGTTTTCTTTTGTCTGCTCATTTCCTTCACATATTTGAATGAGCTTTTCCCAGATTTCTTTCGCGGTAGAACACATCTTGATTTTACTGAAGGTGTTTTTATCAAGAGTTTTATAAAGAATGTCCTTCGCGACATTATCAAGATTGGATTTCTTCTTATCATTGCCAGTCCATTCGTTTCTTGGTTTTTCAACCATTTGCGGCGCACCGTCAGTAACAGCAATAGCTGTATTAGGTTTTAAGATCTTTAATGGGCCGTCTATGATGACATACCACATATCGTCATCTTGGGCTGCAAGATGAGCTTGCATCCGGATCTTTCAGTCATCAAAATCTTCCTTCGAGAACATGGGAACCTTGCTAAAATGTGCCATAACTATTGCAAATTTTCAGAACAAGAGAAATCTGCTCTGATACCACTTGTTGGGGATCGATGTAGAGTTTTGAGGGGGTTTGAATAAACTCTTCTCCTTTGAAGATAATTTTTACAAATGGTGCTAGAATCCTGTAGCTGTTCTTGTTTGAGTGTAATTCCAATAGATCACTAAAGTAAGTGCAGAAACAATCCAATGGAGTAGGATGAAAATAGTAGTAACAGTAGGCAATAAAACAGTAGTTGTTTCTGGAAGTTCGAAGATAAAATCTTCTACGTCTCCCCTTCTTCTGTTTCCAGAAGGTATCAATAAAAGACTTTGGTTTTTTACAGTACACACTTGTACACACCCACTTCAATAGGGCTTATCCTTTGCCTACTGAAACTCTTAGTAACTCAACACAACGGTTAAATACAACAGGGTTTCTGGAAAAGACTCTTTTCCAGTTTTACAAACTCTTCTCTCAAAGTATAGTAAAAGTGTTTTGCTTGAAGAGATAAAGAAACAGCAGTACAGAATGATCTCCAAAGATCAGATGTAAAATATGAAGCGTGTACTGCTTTTCTGCAAGTTTGAGCTTAGAAGATGAAGATTGATTCGCGGTTGCTCAATGTAGTATTGGATAGATAAAAAATGATCAGCCAGCATCTCTAAATGGTTTTGATCCATATATATAGATAACTTAAATACAACGTCTATAATCAAAAACGGCTCTTTTGATTTCTCAAAGAAACAGCTTTATTCCTTAAATGGATCCTGCAAAAAGCTTTCAACACAATCAGTCTTGTTACTTACCAAAATGGGCAAAGCGAATTAAATGATTTCGTACAGCATTTAATGGTGCAACAAATACTTGGTACTAGGTAAAATAACGGTAACATTTAAGATAGGAACGATTGAGTGAAATGCCGTTAAGTACTGATCCAGTAAAGCTAAGTTTTGCTTCTGGTAAGGTGAGTCAAGAGCTACTGCTTTGCATTAACTTCTGGTTCGAGTTATTCCTACAGGTTTTGATTCTCATCACCACAATAAAATAGGTCTAACATTCATTGCTCATTTGATAGTAAATTTTTCAGAAAATTTTTGTTGATCTATCAATTGATATGTTATTTTCTGTGATATGTTGTTACACACAATGACATAATCAATTCAATTAGCGCATTCACTATTTAGAAGTGTAAAACTCGATGTAAAATTTTGAAAAAAGAAACCTAGTGTAACGGGAGTTTGACAGACACCTACTTGTAAATAAATAAAGCATGAAAAGTGTCCAACGTAGTGAGGAGAGAGACTAGATCAAGACATCCTCAAGAAGCTAAACTCATATGAAAGCAAACATAATGAAATAAAAGTAATCAGGGTCACTCAGTGCCAAAAACACCAAGGACCTCGAGTGGAAAGAGAGCAAATGAGCAAAGTGAAACCTTATTCCTCTTAGACCGGTGAAAGCAGTGGACTGCTTAGAGTCTCGATGGAAGTGGTGTCCAATATCAATGCATCTGATTCCGAAGAGAGCGTCTGATTCCGCCAGGGCTCCCTGATAGGTGGATGATGATAATGGCCAGACAATAGGGCCAATATCAGGCGCCGAAAGCTCCAACATCCATGGGTCCAAATGCGGGATCCACCTATACCGCGAAATGTAACCATGGGAGTCTGGTCCCGCCAGGTGGCAAAATGAATAATGTACAATGAAGTAACTGTGGTGGCACGTAAGCAAATAATGTTTGCTTGGTTGATGTTGATATGTCAAAACTTAACTCAAATCAAACCTATCATAAAAAATACTAATGAATTGAGAATAAATATTTAAAATCTCGATTATGCAAAATTTTTACAATTAAAATTAATATTTTTGACATAAAAATCAATATTTTTCATTGTATGGTAACACAAAATTTTGCTCATTTATTATAAAACTATAAAATGATATTTTAGAAGTAAAAGTAATACTTTTGACATAAAATTTTTATTTTTAAGTCAAACAAAAATTGATACTTTTGAAATGAAAATTACTTTTGACACAAAGAAATACTTTTGAGTCAAATAAACATATATTATCAAGTAATATTTTTTATATAAAATATAATTCTTTATAGTGAAAATTAATACTTTTAACATAAAAGTAATACTTTTCAATCAAATAAACATATTTTTCAAAAAAATGCTTTTGACATAAAAAAATAATATTTTTGCAAAGAAAATTAATAAGTCAAATAAGCATATATTATAAACTAATACTTTTGATGTACAAAATAATGCATTTGTAGTGAAACAAATATTTTTGACATAAAAAAATAATATTTTTCAATCAGATAAGAAATTATTTTAAATATTTATATATTTTACATAAAAATTAATATTTTAAAGTCAAATCAGCATATATCACGTAATAATATTTTTTACATAAAAAATAAAATTTTAAATCAAACGAATACATAATAAAAAATACTTTTGCGGGAAAAATTAATATTTTTTACTTAAAAACTAATAGTTTCATTTAAATAAACATATATTACAAATTAATATTTTTAAATTAAGAATTAATATTTTTACCGTAAAAACTAAAATTTTTCAATCAAATGAATATATATTACAAAGTAATACTTCTGACATAAAAATAATATTTTTGGCGTGAAAATTAATATTTTTGACTTAAAAATAATATTGTTCGTTCAAATAAACATATATTACGAAGAAATATTTTTCATTAAAAATAATAATTTTATTATCAAAACCTATATTTTTTACATAAATAAATATAAAAAATTATCTCTCTATGTATGGCATCTTTCTTCCCTATTCTTTGCTAGCCATCCCGATATTTATTATCTTTGTTGGTTTCTTTTTGGTATTTTCCATCTCTTTCGTAACATTTTTGTGGTCATCTTCATATATTTATGTGAGATCCCAATACCCATTTTGGGCCCAACATATTTCACTTTATTAATTAACCCAACTCATTTAATCTAAAAGATAGCAGATCGCTCAATCCAGAAAGATCTTCTTCCTGCCTTGCACCCCGTCGCTTTTCTCTCTTCTTTGTGCAGCCAACATGTCGCATCGCCAGTAGCCGGAAGAATATCACAGCAGCCAGCAATCTTCTTCCTCCAGTGTATTAGCTTCTTTCCTGCCATGAATCGGAATATTTTGAGCTCGATCCGCTTGCTTTCCAGCAACTGTGCGTGTGAGCTTTGATCCGATTTTAGGTAAGGTTATGACTTCGATTCTTAGTTATTCTCAGTGGATTAATTTATATAAGTGAAGTATTAAGTTTTTCCCTATTTTCCAGCTTGTTTTCTGACAGTGAACAATATTTCTAGCGAGCCATCTTCGCGAGATCATCGTTGTGCATTTTAGCATTGATTCTTGAGGTATTAAGCTTGAAATTCCATATTTTTGAATGAGTTTATAGGCTTCCGAGATTTCGATTTTTAACTACTTCGATTTAAATTGTTTTAGTAAGTTGGAATGTAGTATATTGAAGTATATAACGAATTTATATTGTAGGATATATTGTCGGACGAGTTCATCAGAAAGTCCTTAAGAGTTACTGTGGTATTGTAAGTTGTAGTTGAGGTACGCTCAAACCTATATTATTATGACGCTTATATTGGCATGTAAAAATATTCAGTGGATGTTGTTTGCTATTATGTGTCTTGAATATTTATTCTGATGCATTCATGCATAAATTGTATTGGCATAACATGTTGAGCCTTGACTCCTTTGACGGTGATTTATGTTGATTCTATTGAGGTATATTCAATCATAAGAGGGACGAGTGGATAGGTTTAGCCATATTTCAGATGACAAGCTAGGGACGGGCGACTTAGCTACTCGCATTCTCGATGCTACGTGCATGGATGAGCATCAGTTTGATGCTGCATTCTTGGCACGGGTGGCCACTGTTACTGTTGATAATGCTATTCGTTTGAACTCTGTTTGGTATCCGTTATTCCATTGTTACAATTCATGCATCACATATCATTGCATTTACTTGGTATTATTACATGTCTTTTATATATGTCGTAATTTTACTAGTTTGTCGTACTGGGGTCCGACCCCTGTTTTCTTTTTATGTTGTGGTTGTTTTTTATGCCATAGCAGGTCATTCCAGAAGATTTGACGCGTCTGGTGGAGCGTTAGCGAGTGGTACCCAGTAGTGGAGTTGGTTTATGTCAGAGTTCCCAAATATCTACATATTATACTAGTTTGATACATGTGCCAGGGAGATGCCCGGTGTAGTTGTATTGTGATAGTTTTTATGTTGTTTTAGATTTTAGTTATGGTAAGCTGTGTCTAGTCCTGGCCAGTATGGTTGTAGGATATTTGTTTGGTTGATTGTGAACTTGATGTTATTTTCAAGGGTATATTGTTATTGTTGTGTTTTGAAATTTTTGGGATGTTCTACTTACGGGGAGGTCATGCCAAAACTTCTGTAGTCCCAAATAAACATTTTAAACTTGTTTTCGCTGTTTACACCTGTAACGTCTGCCCATTTTAAAATTCTACTGAATATTTTTTTTAAAATGCAATGGCCGAAACCATGCCTACATAAATCCATTAAATTCGAAATCATTTTGTAAAAACAACCCACTGCTGAATAAAATAACTACAGTTAAATTATGAAAAGAGCAACCAACCTAAACAATTATCATTTAAAAATATAAAACGTCAAGCATATTAAAATCTGTCAAAAACCCTCAACAAAAGAAAATCATCGGCTATTTAAAAAGCTGTTTAAACGTGTTCCCATAAAATCATATTCTTGCGGAAGAATACAAAGTCCTCGGGTTAACGTGTGCCACCAGCTCCGCCCGTTCAGTCATCATCACTTCCAGTCTCCTGATCAAAATTCTCACCTGTATCATTCACATCTAGTGAGTCTAAAGACTCAACACACCTGTATCGTGATAACAAATACATATACATATCATGCAGCGGTGAAAAATACCGTAATCGACATACATTTCATGATCGTGAAATGGTGTATGCATAATTAAAAACTTGTTAAGCATAATCTTAATCATAGTACATATCATCATATGAACATATACGTGTTCATTCTCTTAATTTGAATTCCGTTCATTAGTTGTGATTTTCGTATCATCATGTCGGTCGATGGATCCATCTACGTGTAACCGAGGTACCCGGCGGCGAGGACATCAACGACAGCATTACCCGTCCATTGAGCCCTTACCTTACATATCATCATGTCATCATGTCATCGTATTAGTAACAACCAACTCCCATTATTCAAAACATGTCATCATATTCATTACTTAATTAAATCGTGTATATACGTAATTTTTCTTAAAACCAAGCATGCACCGTATTTTTCATAATTACATAAAAATCATAAACATGCTACGAAAACATTTAAAAACATGATAAATTTGTGTTCAGGGCGCTGTCATGACTAAAATTCACCTCATGTGCAAAATGACCATTTTGCTCCTAGAAACCCAAAATGACCATTTTACCCCCGGACCTCTAAATTTCGACTCGAAGCTTACCAAACTCCTCAAGACATCTCGAAACATATTTAAAGTTATTTCTTATACGTAAACTCGAGCCCGTTCAAAACTTAATCGATTCGTTTTAAAACTTGGACCGGGGTCCCGGCTTTAACCTGAATCAACCCGAATTTCAACCAAACTTTTCCCAACTCTAAATATGACTTAGACCTACATGTCCAGCCAAAAAACACTTATTCCAGCCTACTTATAACCCCCGAAACACTACTGAAATTTTACTGCACGTGCTAACTCAAGACCCTAGTGCACCAAATGTCCTACACCTTCGATCCTAGCTCGAAACCACTCGGACCAGCACCTAACCAGCTATACTGGGACCATGTTCGAACCCAAGAGGCTCTCTTGGACCGAGCCTAGCTAACCTCACTGCCCAAAGAACCAGCCCTGTGCGTCACTTCCCTCCCGAAGCCACGCCGCAACAAGACATCAAGCCACCCCTAAGCCTAACTCCTTCGACCAACTCCTTAACAACAACCATTTGTCCCTGGCCCCCTTCCAGCCTTGTCACGGACCCAAGATGGTCAGCTCCTTGGCTGGTAACAAACCAAGCACGACCACGCAGCCTACACCCCTCATTCTCGCCCAACCCGAGCCAATAGGTGCTAAACCTCGATCGGCCCTCCATGCTCGCCCCTTAGCCACTCCAGCCCCTTACTCCCTTGATCCTTGACGTTCACCGCCCCTTTACACAAAGAGCAACAAACCCCTTGCACGACGGTAACCAAAAACGAGAGTTACAAACACATGTATGCATTTATTTCCTTGTAAACCGTGTAAAAATGAAGCTACAAGATGGACCAACATTTTTCCTCATGCAATAACACATACATCAGCATCCAAACATGGTGTAAATGATGAGAAATGAGATACATGGCGTGCCTTAGTGATTCAATGAACAAAAGCTTGAATATCTACGCACGGGACCCAAACCGGAGAGGCGGGGAGAAGTTTTTTTTCTTCAATGGGGCCGATGGTTGCTGGTTCTTGCTGCTGAAAAAGGACGTTAGAATGCTGCTAATGAGGGCGAGGGCGGCTGCTAATGAAGGGATTAGGTTTAAGGTTGGCTTAATGGGGCTTTTAAAGAGTTTGAATAAAACACTAATGGGCCTTAATAATATTTTAAAAGAATTAAAAGGTCTTGAGCCCGTTAGACATTAAAACAAACTCATCAAGCCCAATAACACTCCCGAAAAATATTTCACTTTGATAAGTTTTTCAAAATATTGTCTAAGCCCTCAAAAAGTTCTCTGTTTCGATAAAATTTGCGTACCGATTAAAAATACGATCCGACGAGTAAAAATACCCACCAAGGCCCATTTTCAAAATCATTTTTAAATACATCATATATTAAATAAGTAAAATAATTATTCCATAAAAATATTTTTCCTGAATAACCTCGGTCTCCGTTCTTCGTTCGAGCGCGAAATACAACTTAAAATCCTAATGCATGAAACTTTAAATAAACAATAAATTAAAACATAAATTCATGAAATAAACATGCATTTAATGTACTAAAACAATTTAATAAAATACAAAAGAAATTTAACAACTTGCATGTATCATAGTCAATTCTTGATGTGAATAAAATAACTGGTGTTGATTTGTGATATTCAATGATAAGCTGATTGAATCTAAACTCTGAGAATAATCTCGAGTGCTTCAGAACCTAAGCAGCAAATAATGACAAGATGTTGCTACCAGCACCAACATCAACTACCATGCGATCAAGAAAATCCACACGATTCTCCATCACTGCAGCATAATAACTTCCTGGAACACAAATTTCATAATGTAAGTAAGAGGCAGACTTATGATCACCAGCGCAACTACAAAAGTACGACAAGCTCTTGAACATCCTACAATCGGATTTCGAATGAGGATGAATACTAGACCTCAACATTTGACAATATACTCAAAACAAGAACAACAGAAGTTATCAGCAATCAAAATCAAGTCATGACCATTGTGACATCAAAAATTTGCAGTTTACAAACTATGTAGGAATTTGATACAACCATATATTATATAGTCTAAACTTCTTGATTAAATCTACCAAACTAAAAGCATCAGTAACCAGAAAACAACACTTGTTCCCAGAATATGATAGCAAATCAAGCACAGAAGCAAGAGGATTTATGCTGCATTATAACCTCAGCGTGATCCAGAGAAAAGTGATTATAAATGTTCAGGTGTGTGTATTCAAAGGTATTTTCCCCAGAAGTCTAAACAGAACTGTTTTTCCATTAATGATAAATGGAAACTTACTTTTCTCTAGAAATAACTTCACTTTTTTTTGTTCATCGGGGCAACTCTTGTTGCCTTGATTAGCATATCCAATTCGAAACTTGTAGAAGGATCCTTGTAAAGTGGAGTGCTGCTTTTCTTTAATCTAATTCTTTGGTCCTTTGTCTCATGCTTTGCAAGATCATCAGACCTCAAATTTCTTCTTTGTACTTGTTGTGTCCCATGAAATTTAGCCAGCCCAGAGCAAACACGATCCCGGTAATTCCTATAAGCATTAAATAGATAACAACGAAAGAAACAAAGTCAATACTGCTGTAATGATAATCTTATGATAAGCAGAGGATTACAAAGTAACCACTGTCTTGATGGTATAGTATTTTCATTTTCAAACTACACTGGTTAGAAGATTAAGATACAAAAAAGTCAGTTATAAAGAAAAGAAGACATCATATATAATTAATAAGACTCGAGAACAGAAAATACATTGTTAAAAATGAAAATAAGCTATTACAGGATCTGCCCACTTGGCAGCAATGGGTGCAGCTATCTTTCTCTTCTGCTCAGAAAATCTGGGTGCCCTTTTTCTCCCTTTGGATCTCGACATATTTTTTCTAAGTTAGTGCCATTCTTTCTGATACTACTTATTCATAATATTGTGTCAATCCCATTGCAATTCTTCCTCACCAAGAAGGCCGTCTCAGGAAGGCTGGAAGCTGCAGCAATTAAAATTTTCCACTCATAGTTTCTTCACAATATAGACAGAAAGAAGGAAACAACATGCCGTAAAACAAGATTGTCGCACCGAACACGCCACCACCTGCGCCCACAGCCTCAATCTGTTCTTCACCATCTCCGGGTTATCGCCTATTTTTAGAGAAGAATCTTCCGTTTTCCCAACAGAATAGTAAATCCCATGTTGAAGCAGTAGCATAGTTTATTTTTGAATTTAGTGAGCAGATTACAATTTGGGAGATCCATCACATGAAAAATTGATACGTGAGACATGGAAATAATAATTTCTTATTCAAATCTAATCTTACTAAATATTGAATATAAACATCACGGGTCTGGAGGCAGAGTCATCACCCTTGCAACTAAATTAAAGCATTATTTCAATATTTCTAAATCAAAATATGTAGTAATTTCAATTATTAATAAGATAAATTTTTAAATAAGCAAGAAATAGCTTCAAAGACTCTTAAGTACAAGTGAAGTTCATGTGTTGATCGGATTTTTGTTTGCACGTGTTTCGATGGAAGTTAAAATAAAAAATGTGTCAAAGATTTGCATGAAAAAATCTATTTTCAGCTTCTTTAACTCTTCAAGGATTAATTTTCGACATGAGCTGAATCGAGTGTTTTTTTTAATACAAAAATCGCAAAAACTGACACAAGCGACAATTCTCCCAACCCTTGTTTCTGTGGTCGTAATAATTCAAAATTATAGCCTCCACAGTTGTTTTCTAACTTCTAATGCAATTTCAACTATGTATTCATAATTAATACTGTTCATATATAAGAAAATCGATTTTAGAGTTATTTTGCTCATTTTGACTTTAGAAGCCCATCATGTAATATAGTTCTCTTATCAAATACTTGGAAATAGATGATGATATAAAATATGGGGTAAAAGAGCATCATACACTCGGGCAATAAAACTGTCTGTCCTATTGATGACAAGGGGAGTAGCAAAAGAAACGAGGAGATGTAATTCAGAAACCAACAGCAAAATACAAGCACTGCGAGTATGCTTTACCAGATGACTCAAATCATGAAACTCATGAGTCAACTAAAATTATTACCCACCTTCCCCGATCATTTAATTATTTTCCTGGAAATGGACCACTGGGGCAAAAAGGAGTAACACAAATCATGATACAGATTACAAAGGTATACGAGTGCCCCAATAGAAGCGCATATCCAAGATCACCACCGTATATATATATATATATATTCCACAAGCAGCTAGATCAAGAATCCTGTGGAGTCTCGAACCTCGTTGGGGTATCAATTCCCATCATGCAGCAAAGCCCAGATACCAAAATTATGAGCAAAACAATTGCCTGAAACATTGCGAATAGCATAAATTCGAGTGTCATTGATATTGAGAATGAAAAGTAACTGAAAAAAATAAAATAATGCAGCACAGAAACTGATAAAGAGCAGGGAACTTCAAATTCAGAAACCAGATTAAGTCATAAGACATATTTTTGCAGTCAAGCTCCATATCTCTCATAGCAAATTATATATACATTGGACGAATATTCAACCAACTTACCACAAGAATCCCCTCCAAAAGAGATGACTTGATTTGGCAAACTCCATCACAGGCTGATAAGTTAGATGATCCATTTCCTAAGTGAGCTTCAGTAAGAAACCTTTCAAGACCCTGACGAGATGGGTGCTGGATTGATCTGAAGGGATCCGAGACATAAAGAACCGAGTATTTCACACCTAACTGCTCCACGACATTGAGAAGTTTAGACAGAATGCTACCTACATGTTAGTAAAATTACAAAGTCAAATTGCCCGCTTATGGAATAATAAGCCTGTGAAACACCAAAATGTCTGGTTAGTAAATCTTTCAAGGCCATTTATACTTTCAGACTGTCGTTGATCAGAATCTTGTGATGAATGAGAATGTCCATGGCAGAAGACAATCAGATTTGTGTTCCCATCTGAATTTTTTTCCATCCTTGAGTGCACGTAATCCTATCAATGAATTAGGTTAAATATAAAGGACCATCTATAAGTAAACATAATGAATAAAGATAACACTGCCTTTCTAGTACTTACATGAACCGAGTGAATATCTTCTAGTTTATCAAAATTATCACTCTCCACTAAGCAAGATCCCATTAGAGCAATATTGTTGATTCCCATTTTATTCCGACAAGAATCAGCAAACTCTGCCATGAGTGTATACTCAACTGCCACTTTCTCTGATGCAGCCACATATGGGAATGCCAATGAGAAGTTGGAGTTCAAAAAGGAGTCCTAAAATGAAGAGACACTGTAATTAACACCCTTCCTACCATGTGCTGCAGTAATTTTATCTCAAATAAAGGAAGCTGTAAATGGATATAATCATATAGGTTCTAAAATGGAAATTCATAAACAACTGGACAAACTTGTTGACCTTGAGAAAGTCTACAAGTGCTGCATCTGCCTTTGTGGGTCTGGAAATATCAATAGATTGTAGCTGCACACGGAAACAAAAATTTGGATCACTGAAAGAAAATGTCAGATCAAAAATAAGAAAATTGTTTACAGAGTTAAATATTTCTTGATTAATTACGACATACATCCTTAACTTTGAATTTGTTGCCCATGCATGTCAACGGTAGAGATTTTGATATGAGAAAAAGTAATGCCTCCAACTAAAGCAGAAACAGACACTTGATATCCATCCTAAGTCATGTTCATCGATTCTAAACCGAGCATCTACTGAAGTTAGGAATAAAATGTAAGCAATCATCATCTAAAATAAATATGGGAAATTTTGTCGCCAATTCCTCTTTATTTGCATGCGTATCATGGAAGAGAGAAAGGTTGCTAGCTTTTGCCTTGACAAAAGAATAGAGAAGAGAAATACTGCTACCTCTGTTCCAACAAACAGAAAGGCAAAATTCTGTGACTCTTGAGCTTCCTCTCCAGAGCACTGAAGAGGATTTAAACACTATAAGATTTCGCTTCAACAGTAATCAAAAGAATTAACGCCTCAACTACTGAGGGAACAAATGAATTATTGATCATACTTTTTGGGCCAAAAATGCTTTGATTCTAGGATAAGTATGGCAGCACAAAATTCAATCGAAACATAAAGCAAGTGTACAGAATATACCAGGTAGTTCGACCACCTTCCTTCTGTCATCACAGATTTTGCTAAATCTTTTGGAGAGAGGGTTCTATAGTCAACCATTTCTTTCAATCTGCCAGGCAATCAGAAGCATATATGTGATGCTGTATATAAATTAGTGTGTAAAAAGTTCAAACATAAACCATTACATAAACCAGCACAGATTTTCAGAAAGTAGAATAAAGAGGGGAGGGGGACCGGGTATGAATCAAGGAAAAAGAAGTTTATTTGGTGAAAAGTGGTACAAAGAAAAAGGAAAGAAAGGCAAGGATTCTAAACATATAAAACATGTAGGACAGGATAGTGGTGACTTCTTTGAGCTATATTCCTCTGCTTTACCCCATGTTCAAGAAGTAGAAAGCAAGAGTTTATACCAACGTGAAAAACTGGCAAAGTAAAGATAGAGTGGATACAAAATTAGTCAGGAAGGTAAGAAAAGGACAAAACATTGAGACTTTGTTAAAGAATCGGGAAGAAGCAGCCCATTTTAGTCAGTTTTCCAATCTGAAATTTGTGCTTGAGGCGGCATAGAAAAAATTGGAACAGAGCTATATGAAGAGGGAGAGCTCTTTAAACCATAGATTTATCCATAGCCCATGTCACCTTCCCGCAGGTAAAAATTGCTTATATCGATATTGCTGCCAATATATGAGGATATTAAAATCTATCCATACTGAAATGAAGAAAGAAACGGAACAAAGGGTATCACATTGGTAGTAAAAACATTAAGCTTGAACTCTACGAGACATAAATAAGGCTACGCCACATCGAGAATTGTATGCTGAGAAGTGGACCCTGGACTGTAAGTTATTCAGTATCTTTAAACAATAGGCAAAAGGAATGTCATTCAACCAACAACATCATTACTATTTACTCATGTGAACCACACGGCGCGACACAGACAGGAAATGGTTAAGAATTTCTGGCGGCAACTGGAAATTAGAGCATTCAGAATGCTGAGATCCTGATGAATTACATATTAAAGGAAGTTAGCTCAACAAAATCCTTTAGCTACTTTCGAAAAATGATTCAATTTGAATCAAAATAGAATTCAAGTTTTAAAAAAGTAGCTTGAATTTAGTCCATAAGAACAACGCATTCAAGGTAACATAAAGGTTTCTGTAAAGGATGGACACATATCAACTCTCAGATAAACGACTATAAGGATCCTATCAAGGAGATCAAACAAAACTGAAGTAGCGAGTTAAACATAGACCTCATCCTCCCTTGAAGCTTGTGTCTACCTTATGTGCTAAATGACCCACATGTATTACAAACTAGCATATCCTCGCAGCGCACACCGAAAAGAAAACCCTAATATGTCTAAAAGCGTTACTCATAGCACACAAACATGTGGTATAAGAATTTAAATATAGAAAATTCTTATTAAGCTACTCATTAAGGCCTACAATCGTAAGTGTTGTCTTGGTGACTTGGTCTTGGTCAGAACTCATGGGATTCAGCATCCATGGAAATTACATTTGCAACAGTTAAGAAGTCAACCATACCAATCAAGCTAGGCAAAGAAATGTGAACTTGGTGGCGACGAATTGGTTTACAATCATATAGTCTGAGTTTTTTCATGTAAGGATTTCAAAGCCCTACAGATCTACACTAATTCATACAACCCACACTCCAATGAGATGAACCAGACAGGCTCAATTGGGCTCTCGTGACATGCATGGCAGTTAACGAGGCAGATTTGCATGTCTCAGTAACGTCTTAAATCAAACACGGAGACCTTTCCGCATAAAAAATAATCCATACTCTGCCTGACAAGGTATTTCCCCAGTAGGCATAATCCCAAGTCGCCGAACATCGATGACATTACAAACCGCAAGTTATCAAGATTATGGGCCCTATCAACCTTCCAGTATTCATTTTCAAACGCTCTCTTACACCATCCATCGTTATTTTGCAGTCATTCCAGTAGGAATAATGACTCAAAAACCACAAAACTGAATATGTTACAAAATCTAGTATATGTCAAGCTATAGAAGACTTCCAATTTAGAAAGACGCCACAACGCAAAAAAAATTCAAAACAAGAAATAAATAAAACCAGAAATTATTAATAGAAAGCGGAATCGTACCCATCTAAATGAGGGGACCATAGGAATGCGGGGACAGTTGATTGGATGGCTATACCAAGGGGAAGTTGAGCGGCTACAACAAGCAGCGCCACCACTACTGCCGCCTCAACTGTTTTTATCCTCATCTGAATACCAAGAAAGCAAATCAAAGGAGTGTATCAAACAAAAATGAGATAAAGTTTAAATAAATCTATAGAAGAAACTTGCAGGTAATTACAGATGGAAATCCCAAAATTCTGCGACGAAACCTGGATCAAGGTTCCTTGGGATAAAGGAATTCAATTGGCAAGATTCACTTTATATTTCAATTTCAAAGATATAGAGGATAGATCCTCGCATCACCTGTACAGTAGATGAACCGGAGATGTGGAATTGGACTTCTGGAAAAGACCTCTATAATTGCAAGTGTCCCTCAAAATTTGTCTTGATTTTCATTTTAACCCCTCATATATATACACGCACAGCATATATCTATAACTATATATATATATATATATATATATATATATATATATAGAGTAGGTGAGATGACTTCTATTTTTTTTTCTAATCTTAAAATATAAATTATAAATTATTAAATAAAATAATTTAACATAATCATGAATCATAATAATTTAACAATTTAAATCTCAATCACATTAAATAAAATCCTAAATCATCGACTAATCAAAATTCCTAAATCGACATTTAAAAAATCGGCTAACAATAAAATTAAGTATAAAAATATCTCTAATAAAAAACATTAAATAATCTTTAAATCATGTATTTATCTAGCTAATGCGGAAACATAAAGGCCCTCGTATGTGTACTGCTTGCACTCGATCCACTCAAGCGTCAGCACCTCCCATAAATCATCCAAACCTCCATCATACAAATCTAGTGAGTCTAAAGACTCAGCAAGTTCTAAACATGGATATTAAATAATACATATACAATCACATGCATTAAAATTAGGAATGTAAATGAACCAAACGGTTTGCGATCTATTCGAAGCTCGTCTCGATAAAAAGCTCGTTTGGATTTGTTTGTTAATCATATCAAACCAAGCCCAAGCTCGATTTTGAGCTTGAAAATTTAATCAAACCAAGCTCAAGCCTAAGGATATTCGGCTCGTGAGCTCGCAAACATGTTCGATAATAGGCTCGCGAGCTCGAGCTCGGCTCGATTAGGTGGCTCGTACTCGAGCTTGAGCTCGGCTCGTTTAGGTGGCTTGCAAACATGATTTTGGAATGTTCAATAATATACTTATTTTTTTTTTCTCTTATTTGTGTCGTTTTGGTTATTTATGAATGAATTTACATTTTTATGTCTGATTTAAAATTAGTTTATAGATATATTTAATTTTTAACAAGCTCGATTCAAACTCAAACTCAAGCTCAATTCTATGCTTATCGATCTCGAAAACGAGACAAGCTCAAGACAGGCTTGTTAAACATGTTAAACGAGCTATTAATGAATCAAGCTCGAGCCTGGCTTGATTAACATGCTAAACGAGCTTTTAACGAGCCGAGCTCGAGCTTTTAACGAGCTCAGTAATTTCAATACAAACCAAGCTCGAACCTAATAATAGAAGCTCGAATCAAGCTCGAGCTCGAGCCTCAAACAATTTTAAACAAACCAAGCTCAAGCCTGATACTGTTTGGTTTGGTTTGGATCGTTTACATCCCTAATTAAAATCATAATTTAATTTAAAATAGCTTTTAAACGTAAATAAACCATTTAAAAATCATTTAAGCATAATTAAATCATAAATCGTAAAATCATTTTAAAATAATTTTAAACATAAATAAATCCTTCAAAAATCATTTAAAATAAGCTTTGAGCATAAATAAATCATTTTAAAAATAGCTTTAATCCTCATCATATATCATAAGAATCATTTTTATCATAAGCTTTCAATCATATATCATTTGGAAGAAGGTTGATCCCTCTGGACTGCACGAAATCTTTCCTTCCTTTTCTTCCTTTACTTCGGCCGTGCCTTGTGAGGGTGAGGGGAAACCGAAATTTTTGGAGAGTGAGGGGAAATGGAAAAACCGAAATTTCTCAAGGCTTTTTGGTACACTTTTCTATCATCCTTGAGTTGGTATTTATAGAAGAAAAAGGACCTTCCACCTAGCTCCTCTTGGCCGAAATCTTGCCCTCCAAGAATGGGTTAAATGTGATCATGATGTAGGTACAAAGTTTCATGCATGAAAATCCAAAATCCCATGCATTTTTCAAGTTCCAGATTAGTCATGAATGCGACTCAAAATCTCATGCACTCCTTAAATGTCATCTTGATTTTCTAAAAGGTCATTTCCTGCATCATCAATATGTCCTAGCTCTTAGCTCCTCCCGCAGCTCCTTCATGGGTTAATGCGAAGGTCATTTCTTGCACATTTAATTTGTTCAAACTCTTGGCTCAACTTATAGCTCCCTTTTTTGTCTTGTTAGGACAACATTGGTTGAGCTGCTTTGAGCTTATAAATCGTCTCCTTGAGCTGGGATTTTACTCCTTCCGTGACAACACTTCGAAGGATGCGGTTACTTGTGGCTTGGCCTCCTGCTGAGCTCATTTCCGAGCTTTGAAGTTGCTTCCTCGAGTTAAATTTAATGAAAATCTAAGTTAATAGTCAAGTTATTTAGTTGGAACAAACATTTTTGAGCTTAGTTTGAGTAAAATTTCAAGCTCGTATTACTTACTTGATTTGCTTCGGATCGTAAAATCTCGGGTTCTCACATCCCTCCCTCCTTATTAAAAGTTTCGTCCTTGAAACTTGCATTAACTTGTTCTTTCGAATAGATGAGGGTATTGTGATCGCATTTTCTCCTCGAGTTCCCAAGTTGCCTCTCTTTCAGCATGATTTGACCACTGTACCTTGACATAAGGTATTGTCCGGTGTCTCAACACTTGTTCTTTCGTGTCCACTATTTGGATAGGGACTTCTTTGTATTTAAGTTCTTCGTTGAGTTTTCCTTCAATCATCAGTGGTGTAACCTTGAGTACATGACTCGGGTCTGGGACATACTTCCTCAGCTGTGAGATGTGGAAGACATTATGTATCCTGGACATATCAGGCGGTAAAGCTAGACGGTAGGCTAAGGTTCCTATCCTCTCCAGTATTTCGAATGGTCCTACATATCTCGGATTCAACTTTCCGGATTTACTGAACCGAACTACTCCTTTCATGAGAGAGACCTTAACGTAAACTTTCTCACCAATTTTCAACTGTAAGGGTCTTCTCTTCAGATCGGCCCAGCTCTTCTGCCTATCTTGGGCTGCCTTGAATCTCTCCTTGATTATGACTACTTTATCAACGGTTAATTGAATAAGTTCTGGTCCGGTAACAGCTTTTTCTCCGACCTCGTCCCAATATAGAGGCGACCTACACTTCCTTCCATACAATGCCTCATACGGAGCCATCTCGATGCTACTGTGATAGCTGTTGTTATAGGCAAATTTGATCAGGGGTAACTGTTCACTCCAATTTCCAGAAAAATCCAGTGCACATGCCCTCAGCATATCTTCAAGGGTTTGAATTGTCCTTTCGGTTTGGCCATCAGTCTGGGGATGATAGGTCGTGCTGAGAGTAACCTTGGTTCCCATAGCCTTTTGGAAACTTTTCCAAAATCTTGATACAAATCTTGGATCTCTGTCAGACAGAATACTCGCTGGAACTCCATGTAGCCTCACTATGTTGTCCACATACAAAGTGGCTAATTTATCCAAATTATAATTCATTCGTACTGGCAAGAAATGGGCAGACTTGGTCAATCTGTCAATGATCACCCAGATCCCATCGTGACCCTGTCTTGATCGTGGTAGTCCTACTACGAAATCCATGGAGATGTTATCCCACTTCCACTCCGGTATTTCCAATGGTTGTAAAAGTCCTCCAGGCCTTTGATGTTCCGCCTTGACTTGTTGACAGACTAAACACTTTGCAACAAAGACCGCTACATCTTTCTTCATACCGTTCCACCAGTAATTATTTTTCAAATCCCGGTACATCTTGGTGCTTCCTGGATGCACCGAAAATCTTGATTTATGCGCCTCGGCCATTACCTCCTCTCGAATTCCATCGATGTTTGGCACATACAATCGTCCTTTCATCCAGAGTATTCCATTTTCAGCAATTTGAAATTATGGAACTTTTCCTTCTTGCATTTGTTCTTGAATTTTAAGGATAGAGGTGTCTTGACTCTGTTTCAATTTGATGGTCTCTCAGAGGTTTGGTTGCACTGATAGGGAATTTAAGTTCACCTTCCCAGGGTTCCTTTGACTCAACGCATCTGCCACCTTATTTGCCTTACCCGGATGGTAATTGATTGACAGGTCATAGTCCTTGAGAAATTCCATCCACCTTCTTTTCCTCAAATTTAATTCCTTTAAAGTGAAAATATACTTGAGGCTCTGGTGATCAGTAAAAACTTCGCATTTTACTCCATAAAGGTAGTGCCTCCAGATTTAAGTGCGAATACTACTGCGGCTAACTCCAAGTCATGAGTGGGGTAATTCTGCTCATATGGTTTTAGTTGCCGTGAGGCATAAGCAATTACCTGACCCTCTTGCATAAGCACACATCCTAATCCTCCATTTGAAGCGTCACTGTATACAGTGAAATTCTTACCATCCTCGGGAAGAACTAGTACTGGTGTGGATGCGAGTTTTGTCTTCAGGGTTTCAAAGCTTCTTCCAAATGAATTTCGAATTTTTCTGAGTAAGTTTGGTGAGTGGAATGGCTATCGAAGAAAATCCTTCCACAAATTTTCTATAGTAGCCTGCTAAACCCAGAAAACTCTTGACTTTAGTCACTGTCTTTGGTTGTGGCCAATCCTTGATTGCTTCCACCTTCTTAGGGTCTACTGACACCCCTAATTCAGAAATTATATGACCTAAGAACGCCACACTTTTTAACCAAAGTTCACATTTCTTGAATTTGGCGTATAGTTCTTTTTCTCGAAGTGTCTGCAAAGTGAGACGCAGATGCTCTTTGTGTTCTTCTTCACTTCGTGAGTACACAAGGATATCTTCTATGAAGACAACCACAAACTTGTCGAGATATGGTTTGAATACCCGATTCATCAGGTCCATGAATGCTGCAGGAGCATTTGTTAGGCCAAAAGGCATTACCGTTAATTCGTAATGCCCATATCTTGTCCTAAAAGCAGTTTTAGGGATATCTTCCGCTTTGACCTTCAACTGATGGTAACCAGATCTCAGATCTAGTTTTGAGAAGACCTTGGCTCCGTTTAACTGATCGAAAAGATCATCTATTCTTGGGAGTGGGTACTTATTCTTTATGGTGATCTTGTTCAACTCCCGGTAGTCAATACATAGCCTCATGCTTCCGTCTTTTTTCTTTACAAAAAGCACTGGGCTCCCCATGGGGATGTACTGGGGCGAATCTGCTTCTTGTCTAGTAATTCCTGCAGTTGCTCCTTTAGCTCCTTTAATTCAGCTGGAGCCATTCGGTATGGTGCCTTTGATATTGGTGTAGCACCAGGGACCAAATTGATTTCAAATTCTACTTCCCTATCTGGTATCTCTCCCGGTAGTTCCTCGGCGAAAACGTCTGGAAATTCTTGAACAATTGGAATATCCTCCAACTTTGGACTTCTTTTTCTTTGATTTCATTGATCACTGCCAAGTAAATTTCTTCTCCTCCCTTTATAGCTTTCCAGGCTTGTGAAGCCGATTGTAGAGATTTTCTTTCTTTGGATTTTCCGTGATATACTACTTCCCCTTTTGTCGGAGTTTGAAGTCTAATATCTTTCTTTTGACAGTCCACTATGACAAGATTTTTGGCTAACCAGTCCATTCCAAGGATGATGTCAAACTCAACCATATTGAGTTGAATTAATTCCACTTCAAAAGTTTGATTGCTGATAAAATTTTAGAGTTTCGATACACTTTGTGTGTTTCAATTGTTTTGCTGGCAGGTGTTGCTACTCTTAACGGTTCACTAAGAATATCATGCTCAAGTTTAAGCTTTTTAGCAAATCTTCTAGACACAAATGAAATGTGTGGCGCCACAATCAAACAAAGCATATGCAGGCATTTTATTGAGTAAGATGGTACCTGCCACCACTTCGTTGCTGTTATCGGCTTCCTCTTGGGTTATTGCATAAACCCGAGCATTAGTCTTATTTTCATGTTGCTTGCTGGGCCCCGTCCCTTTTTCCTTGTTGTCTGGACAATCTTTAATTCTATGACCCACCTTTCCGCACTTAAAACAAGCGCCTGTCTTCCAATGACATTCTCCAACATGTTTCTGTCGACATGTATCACACCACTTTCCTTCGGTGTTACCAGCACTGCCAGAATTTCCTTTGAAAGACCCACCTGAATAATTTGGTTCCTTAAACTTGGGACCATTCTGAGTATATTGAGTGCTCATCGGTCTTTTGTTCTTGTTTTCTTCCTCGCGTCGCTTGATATCAGTTTCTGCGCTGATTGCAGCGCCCATCAAATCCGCAAAGCTGTTTGGCTTGAATACTGCCAATGCCGACTGAATTCGACTGTTGAGTCCTTTCTTGAATCGATGCATTTTTAACGTTTCATCTGACATGATCGTTGGGACATAGGTTCCCAGATCGTTGAACCGTGAAGTGTATTCCATCACGGACATGTCTGGAGCCTGTTTGAAGTTTTCGAATTCACCCAACTTCTGTAGTCGAAATTCAGCGGGATAATATTGTTTAAAAAATTCTCTCTTAAAAATCTGCCATGTGATCTCTTCCACTTCTGCCAAAGATGGCAACACAGTTTCCCACCATTCCCTAGCTCGGTCTTCCAAAAACGGTGTTACAACCTCCACTCTCAGTTCTTCTGGTATCTCCAGTAAATGTAGTTGTGTTTCGACGTTCTTGAGCTAGTTGTGGCTGACTTCTGGGACTGGGTTCCCATCGAAAGTTGGAACTCGATTCCTTCTGAGAGATTCGTAATGGTACTTAATCCCACGCGGTTGCGGTTCAGGTGGTGGTTGGATGCCGTTATCCAATGGGTTCACGAATCCTTGTAACGTTGCAGCTACGATAATAGCTATTGCCATCATATCCTCTTAACTGAGATTCACTCTGGGTGGTGGTGGATTTTCGTTTTGGTTGGCACCACGGGGGTTACGGTTGTTTCGGGGTGGTCTGCCTACCATTTCCTATAAACATGTATTTTATTAGTTTGTTTGCCACAATATTTAATCAAAGGAATAATTTCATTAAATTGTAAAAATTTTTCATACAACCAAAAATTTTTCAAAACAAATGATTAATCAAATATTTCTAGATACAATCGAAGCCTATTCTAGAACTCTCTCTCCCTACTCGTCTATTACTTCTCCATCCCCTACTGTGAGAACCCAAGATTTTACGATCCGAAGCAAATCAAGTAAGTAATACAAACTTGAAATTTTACTCAAACTAAGCTAAAAAATGTTTGTTCCAACTAAATAATTTGACTATTAACTTAGATTTTCATTAAATTTAACTCGAGGAAACAACTTCAAAGCTCGGAAATGAGCTCAGCAGGAGGCCAAGCCACAAATAACCGCATCCATCGAAGAGTTGTCACGAGAGGAGTAAAACCCCAGCTCAAAGACACGATCTGTCAGCTCAAAGCAGCTCAACCAAGTTTGTCCTAACAAGACCAAAAAGGGAGCTATAAGTTGAGCCAAGAGTTTGGACAAATTAAATGTGCAAGAATTAACCTTTGCGTTAACCCATGAAGAAGCTGCGGGAGGAGCTAAGGGCTAGGACATATTGATGATGCAGGAAATGAACCTTTAGAAAATCAAGGTGACAATTAAGGAGTGCATGAGATTTTGAGCCACATTCATGACTAATCTAGAACTTGAAGAATGCATGGGATTTTGGAGATTTATGCATGAAATTTCGGAACAATATCATGATTACATTCAAGCCTTTCTTGGTGACCAAGACTTCGGCCAAGGGGTGGCTAGGTGGAAGGGTTTTTGTGCCTATAAATACCACTCATCTAGGTTGAGAGAAAGGCACCCCAAAAGCAAGCAAGAAATTCGGTTTTCCCCTTTCCCCTCACCCTACAAGTTTCGGCCAAGTCAAGCAAGGGAAAAGAAGGAAAGTTCGTGCAGTCCAGTACAATAACCCCGTACTGAAGTGTTCCCCGATCGAAGACTGTACTTGTGAAGTTGCGCCGAAGTGCTGCCGAAATTTCAAAGAAGAGATTTGTATAAAAATTCAAATAAGTGGGCTTTTGTTACATATTTTGTTGTATTTTAAACTTTGATATCAGTAATATGACATGCATGTATGTGTGTCCTAAATTTCGAAAATGTCAGTCTACCTTTTAAAATTTCGATCGATTATATGCTTCGTTCGGTCTTCGAATATCTTTGATTCCGCTGTGTCTGTCTAAAAATCTGAAATGTTGAACTCTGAGAAATCTGATAAGTCTGTCTGTTGTTTCTGAATTCTGTGTACACTGTTACGACTCAATTTGATATGGGACGAGAATTGTAATTCTGTCTGGCCCCCATTGGTGGGTATAAAACCATGTTCTGTCTGGCCCCCATTAACCATGTTCTGTTCTGGCCCCCATTGGTGGGTATAAAACCATGTTCTGGCCTCACCCCTTAGAGGACTAACATATTGGGGACAATTTGACCATGGAAATGAGATGAGTAACAGTGTTCTGTCTGTTCTGATATGTTCTGTTCTGAATTGATTTAATCTGTTTCTGAATTGTTCTGAATCATCTGATGAATTCTGTCATTTATTCGATTTGTCTCTGTCCTGATAAGCTAAGAATATTAAGTTTTAAAAGTCTGTTAAAAGAACGTTTTAAGAAAACTAAGTTCTATATGTATATTTGGAATCGATCGATCCCCACTTGCTGAGTGTTTCCCAAAACACTCACCCCTTACAAATTTCAGATAAAAATGAGGAGCAACTGAATGAGGAAGAGCAAGATGCTTTCTGGGGTTGGTGAATCGGAGATCAAAATCAGAACTCAAGATTTTGCTTTCCTTTCGTTTCCGCTATTTGAAACTCTGATGTATTTCTAATTCCATTGTCAATGTAAAGACAATGTTTAATTAATGAAAAAGACTGGTTTTTGGCATTTTGATTACGAGGCTTAATTATTTTCAAGTAATTGTTAAACAATGCCGGATGTCACCGACGCTTCGGACTTGGGGCGTGACATTTATGTGGTATCAGAGCCGCCAGGTTCATAATCCCGCTGGGATTTTGATAGACAAAATTTGGCGAAGTCAAATTTTGGCAAAAGCCTAGTGTATCCCAATTTGTCCAACTTTCATCCGTTCTTGAAGTCTAACTTTCATCTGTTTCCTAAATCCCGAATAGACTTCAAAAAAATCTATCCCTTCGATCATCCCACAAACTCTGAGCATCGAAAATTTTCCACGACAACTTTGTTTCTACTATTTGTGCCTTTCTATCCTTTATACAATTTTGATGCTTTACTTTCGATTTTTATCCTAGGAAATGGCTACTCCACGTACTCGCGCTCAGGCTGCCCTTCGCATGCGTCAGCTTACGATTGATAATCAGACTAGGGAGATCGCGACTTTGAAAGCGCAACTAGCCAAGGAAAGATTGGAGAAACAAGAGCTTAGTAAGATTAGACACATACTTGAGACTGATGTACAGCGATTGACTCACCATCTGGAATTGGTGGAGAGCCAGCTGCTGCAGATACCGACCGATTCCGTTCGCATCACACGCTTAGTTGCACTTAACAGGGATTTATTGGAGAGAGTGGAGATAGAGCGAGGACGTGCTGCTCAGACCCGTCAGCGCCAGGAGGAGTACAACGCCAGGCAGGATTGGTACATTTCGAAGCTCCAAAGCGCTATGGAAAGACTTCAGGATCAGAATAACTACCTACATTTGGTGATAGAGAACCCTGTGGAGGAAGAAATTAATGAAGCATTAGGGGACGGAGAAGTAATAGACGAGTAGAGAGAGAGAGTTCTAGAATAGGCTTCGATTGTATCTAGAAATATTTGATTAATCATTTGAAAAATATTTGGCTGTATGAAAATTTTTACAATTTAATGAAATTATTTCTTTGATTAAATATTGTGGCAAACAAATAAATAAAATACATGTTTATAGGAAATGGCAGGCAGACCACCCCGAAACAACCGTAACCCCCGTGGTGCCAACCAAAACGAAAATCCACCACCACCCAGAGTGAATCTCAGTCAAGAGGATATGATGGCAATAGCTACTATCGTAGCTGCAACGTTACAAGGATTCGTCAACCCATTGGCTAACGCCACCCAACCACCACCTGAACCGCAACCGCGTGGGATTAAGTACCATTACGAATCTCTCAGAAGGAATCGAGTTCCAACTTTCGATGGGAACCTAGACCCAGAAGTCAGCCACAACTGGCTCAAGAATGTCGAAACACAACTATATTTACTGGATATACCTGAAGAACTGAGAGTGGAGGTTGTAACACCGTTTTTGGAAGACCGAGCTAGGAAATGGTGGGAAACTGTGTCGCCATCTTTGGCAGAAGTGGAAGAGATCACATGGCAGATTTTTAAGAGAGAATTTTTAAAACAATATTATCCCGCTGAATTTCGACTACAGAAGTTGGGTGAATTCGAAAACTTCAAACAGGCTCCGGACATGTCCGTGATGGAATACACTTCACGGTTCAACGATCTGGGAACCTATGTCCCAACGATCATGTCAGATGAAACGTTAAAAATGCATCGATTCAAAAAGGGACTCAATAGTCGAATTCAGTTGGCATTGGCAGTATTCAAGCCAAACAGCTTTGCGGATTTGATGGGCGCTGCAATCAGCGCAGAAACTGATATCAAGCGACGCGAGGAAGAAAACAAGAACAAAAGACCGATGAGCAGTCAATCTACTCAGAATGGTCCCAAGTTTAAGAAACCAAATTATTCAGGTGGGTCTTTCAAAGGAAATTCTGGCAGTGCTGGTAACACCGAAGGAAAGTGGTGTGATACATGTCGACATAAACATGTTGGAGAATGTCATCGGAAGACAGACGCTTGTTTTAAGTGCGGAAAGGTGGGTCATAGAATTAAAGATTGTCCTGACAACAAGGACAAAGTGACGGGGCCCAGCAAGCAACATGAAAACAAGACTAATGCTCGGGTTTATGCAATAACCCAACAGGAAGCTGGTAACACCAATGAAGTGGTGGCAGGTACCATCTTACTCAATAAAATGCCTGCATATGCTTTGTTTGATTGTGGTGCCACATATTTATTTGTGTCTAGAAGATTTGCTAAAAATCTTAAACTTGAGCATGATATTCTTAGTGTATCGAAACACCTGCCAGCAAAACAATTGAAACACACAAAGTGTATCGAAACTCTAAAATTTGTATCAGCAATCAAACTTTTGAAGTGGAATTAATTCAACTCAATATGGTTGAGTTTGACATCATCCTTTGGACTGGTTAGCCAAAAACCATGCCATAGTAGACTGTCAAAAGAAAGATATTAGACTTCAAACTCTGACAAAAGGGGAATTCGTATATCACGGAAAATCCAAAGAAAGAAAATCTCTACTATCGGCTTCACAAGCCTGGAAAGCTATAAAGGGAGGAGAAGATATTTACTTGGCAGTGATCAATGAAATCAAAGAAGAAGAAGTCCAAAGTTGGAGGATATTCCAATTGTTCAAGAATTTCCAGACGTTTTTCCCGAGGAACTACCGGGAGAGATACCAGATAGGGAAGTAGAATTTGAAATCAATTTGGTTCCTGGTACTGCACCAATATCAAAGGCACCATACCGAATGGCTCTAGCTGAATTAAAGGAGCTAAAGGAGCAACTGCAGGAATTACTAGACAAGAAGCAGATTCGCCCCAGTGCATCCCCATGGGGAGCCCAGTGCTTTTTGTAAAGAAAAAAGACGGAAGCATGAGGCTATGTATTGACTACCAGGAGTTGAACAAGATCACCATAAAGAATAAGTACCCACTCCCAAGAATATATGATCTTTTCGATCAGTTAAAGGGAGCCAAGGTCTTCTCAAAACTAGATCTGAGATCTGGTTACCATCAGTTGAAGGTCAAAGCGGAAGATATCCCTAAAACTGCTTTTAGGACAAGATATGGACATTACGAATTCACGGTAATGTCTTTTGGCCTAACAAATGCTCCTGCAGCATTCATGGACCTGATGAATCGGGTATTCAAACCATATCTCGACAAGTTTGTGGTTGTCTTCATAGATGATATCCTTGTGTACTCACGAAATGAAGAAGAACACAAAGAGCATCTGCTTCTCACTTTGCAGACACTTCGAGAAAAAGAACTATACGCCAAATTCAAAAAATGTGAACTTTGGTTAAAAAGTGTGGCGTTCTTAGGTCATATAATTTCTGAATTAGGGGTGTCAGTAGACCCTAAGAAGGTGGAAGCAATCAAGGATTGGCCACAACCAAAGACAGTGACTAAAGTCAAGAGTTTTCTGGGTTTAGCAGGCTACTATAGAAAATTTGTGGAAGGATTTTCTTCGATAGCCATCCCAATCACCAAACTTACTCAGAAAAATTCGAAATTTATTTGGAATGAGGAATGTGAAAGAAGCTTTGAAACCCTGAAGACAAAACTCGCATCCACACCAATACTAGTTCTCCCCAAGGATGGTAAGAATTTCACAGTATACAGTGATGCTGCAAAGGAAGGATTAGGGTGTGTGCTTATGCAAGAGGGTCAGGTAATCGCTTATGCCTCACGGCAACTAAAACCATATGAGCAGAATTACCCCACTCATGACTTGGAGTTAGCCGCAGTAGTATTCGCGCTTAAAATCTGGAGGCACTACCTTTATGGAGTAAAATGCGAATTTTTTACTGATCACCAGCGCCTCAAGTATATTTTCACTCAAAAGGAATTAAATATGAGGCAAAGAAGATGGATGGAACTTCTCAAGGACTATGATCTGTCAATCAATTATCATCAGGATAAGGCAAATAAGGTGGCAGATGCTTTGAGCCGAAGGAACCCTGGGAAGGTGAACTTAAATTCCCTATCAGTGCAACCAAACCTCCGAGAGACCTTCAAATAGAAACAGAGTCAAGACACCTCTATCCTTAAAATTCAAGAACAAATGCAAGAATGAAAAGTTCCAGAATTTCAAATTGATGAAAATGGAATACTCTGGATGAAAGGACGATTGTATGTGCCAAACATTGATGGAATTCGAGAGGAGCTAATGGCCGAGGCGCATAAATCAAGATTTTCGGTGCATCCAGGAAGCACCAAGATGTATCGGGATTTGAAAAATAATTACTGGTGGAATGGTATGAAGAAAGATGTAGCGGTCTTTGTTGCAAAGTGTTTAGTCTGTCAACAAGTCAAGGCGGAACATCAAAGGCCTGGAGGACTTTTACAACCATTGGAAATACCGAAGTGGAAGTGGGATAACATATCCATGGATTTCGTAGTAGGACTACCACGATCAAGACAGGGTCACGATGGGATCTTGGTGATCATTGAAAGATTGACCAAGTCTGCCCATTTCTTGCCAGTATGAATGAATTATAATTTGGATAAATTAGGCACTTTGTATATGGACAACATAGTGAGGCTACATGGAGTTCCAGCGAGTATTCTATCTGACAGAGATCCAAGATTTGTATCAAGATTTTGGAAAAGTTTCCAAAAGGCTATGGGAACCAATGTTACTCTCAACACGGCCTATCATCCCCAGACTGATGGCCAAAACGAAAGGACAATTCAGACCCTCGAGGATATGCTGAGGGCATGTGCGCTGGATTTTGCTCGAGGATACAGCTATCACAGTAGCATCGAGATGGCTCCGTATGAGGCATTGTATGGAAGGAGGTGTAGGTCGCCTCTATATTGGGATGAGGTCGGAGAAAAAGCTGTTACCGGACCAGAACTTATTCAGTTAATCGTTGATAAAGTAGTCATAATCAAGAAGAGACTCAAGGCAGCCCAAGATAGGCAGAAGAGTTGGGCCGATCTGAAGAGAAGACCCTTACAGTTGGAAATTGGTGAGAAAGCTTACGTTACGGTCTCTCCCATGAAAGGAGTAATTCAGTTCAGTAAATCCGGAAAGTTGAATCCGAGATATGTGGGACCGTTTGAAATACTCGAGAAGGTAGGAACCTTAGCCTACCGTCTAGCTTTACCGCCTGATATGTCCAGGATACATAATGTCTTCCACATCTCACAGCTGAGGAAGTATGTCCAAGACCCGAGTCATGTACTCAAGGTTGCACCACTGATGATTGAGGGAAACCTCAATGAATAACTCAAATACGAAGAAGTCCCTACCCGAATAGTGGACTCAAAAGACCAAGTGCTGAGAAATCGGACAATACCTTATGTCAAAGTACAGTGGTCAAATCATACCGAAAGGGAGGCAACATGGGAACTCGAGGAGAAAATGTGATCACAATACCCTCACCTATTCGGAAGATCAAGCTAATGCAAGTTTCGAGGACAAAACTTTTAATAAGGAGGGAGGGATGTGAGAACCCGAGATTTTACGATCCGAAGCAAATCAAGTAAGTAATACAAACTTGAAATTTTACTCAAACTAAGCTAAAAAATGTTTGTTCCAACTAAATAATTTGACTATTAACTTAGATTTTCATTAAATTTAACTCGAGGAAACAACTTCAAAGCTCGAAAATGAGCTCAGCAGGAGGCCAAGCCACAAATAACCGCATCCATCGAAGAGTTGTCACGAGAGGAGTAAAACCCCAGCTCAAAGACACGATCTTTCAGCTCAAAGCAGCTCAACCAAGTTTGTCCTAACAAGACCAAAAAGGGAGCTATAAGTTGAGCCAAGAGTTTGGACAAATTAAATGTGCAAGAATTATCCTTTGCGTTAACCCATGAAGGAGCTGCGGGAGGAGCTAAGGGCTAGGACATATTGATGATGCAAGAAATGACCCTTTAGAAAATCAAGGTGACAATTAAGGAGTGCATGAGATTTTGAGCCAAATTCATGACTAATCTAGAACTTGAAAAATGCATGGGATTTTGGAGATTTATGCATGAAATTTCGGACCAACATTATGATTACATTCAAGCCTTTCTTGGTGAACAAGAATTCGACCAAGAATTGGCTAGGTGGAAGGGTTTTTGTGCCTATAAATACCACTCATCTAGGTTGAGAGAAAGGCACCCCAAAAGCAAGCAAGAAATTCGGTTTTCCCCTTTCCCCTCACCCTACAAGTTTCGGTCCAGTCAAGCAAGGGAAAATAAGGAAAGTTCGTGCAGTCCAATACAATAACTCCGTACCGAAGTGTTCCCCGATCGAAGAAAGTATTTGTGAAGTTGCGCCGAAGTGCTGCCGAAATTTCAAAGAAGAGATTTGTGTAAAAATTCAAGTAAGTGGGCTTTTGTTACATATTTTGTTGTATTTTAAACTTTGATATCAGTAATATGACATGCATGTATGTGTGTCCTAAATTTCGAAAATGTCAGTTTACCTTTTAAAATTTCGATCGATTATATGCTTCGTTCGCTCTTCAAATATATCTTTGATTCCGATGTGTCTGTCTAAAAATCTGAAATGTTGAACTCTGAGAAATCTGATAAGTCTGTCTGTTGTTTCTGAATTCTGTGTACACTGTTACGACTCAATTTGATATGGGACGAGAATTGTAATTCTGTCTGGCCCCCATTGGTGGGTATAAAACCATGTTCTGTCTGGCCCCCATTAACCATGTTCTGTTCTGGCCCCCATTGGTGGGTATAAAACCATGTTCTGGCCTCACCCCTTAGAGGACTAACATATTGGGGACAATTTGACCATGAAAATTAGATGAGTAAAAGTGTTCTGTCTGTTACGATATGTTCTGTTCTGAATTGATTTAATCTGTTTCTGAATTGTTCTGAATCATCTGATGAATTCTGTCATTTATTCGATTTGTCTCTGTCCTGATAAGCTAAGAATATTAAGTTTTGAAAGTCTGTTAAAAGAACATTTTAAGAAAACTAAGTTCTATATGTATCTTTGGAATCGATCGACCCCCACTTGCTGAGTGTTTCCAAAAACACTCACCCCTTACAAATTTCAGATAAAAATGAGGAGCAACTGAATGAGGAAGAGCAAGATGCTTTCTGGGGTTGGTGAACCGGAGATCAAGATCAGAACTCAAGATTTTGCTTTCCTTTCGTTTCCGCTCTTTGAAACTCTGATGTATTTCTAATTCTATTGTCAATGTAAAGACAATGTTTAATTTATGAAAAAGACTGGCTTTTGGCATTTTGATACGAGGCTTAATTGTTTTCAAGTAATTTTTAAACAATGCCGGATGTCACCGACGCTTCGGACTCGGGGCGTGACACATACTGCTTCATTAATTTTTTCCTCCACAGGGTTCTCTTCCAGTTGTTCTATGAGTTCTTCCATATTGACCATCTCATTTTGTAGGTGCTCAATGTAATTCTGCAGTTGTGTGTTGTGGTGATCAAGGTTGTTTACTTGATCATGTAGTTCTTGTATTGTTGATTGACTTACCTTCTCATCGATTTCTTGCTCCTCGATTCGTTCTTCCATACGGCGCTGCGTTTTGAGAAGACTATTATCCCGGATTTCTAGCGTAAAAATCCTATCTTGCGCTTTCTTCAACTCTTGTTTGGTGATCTCGTGCTGACGTTCTGACTCTAGATGATAAGCAGCGTAACGTCTAACGTCTTCACGTAGTTTTTTCTCTTCCACTCGGGCCTCACTAAGATCCTCCATCATGCATACGTTATTCCCATCCAACTGGTAGTTATCTCTCTCGAGTTTTTCATTTTTTTCTTTCAGTGTTTTAATTTATGACTCCTTTTCCAGAAGTTGTTTTTGAAGTTCATTTATAATGCTTTGGAGATCCATACTGGTTTCCTAAAAAAACATTTTTATAGATAATATACTCGTCAAATTTTAAATATGTAATAATAGAGCGATAATAGAAAGTTTCAAAATAATTTGATACACATAATATTTTCTCAGTCACAAATTTACTACAATCCAGATTCTTCATTATAATGCTAATCTAATCGAACATCTCTCCGCCGTCGATGTCACTGGCACTGTCGTCTCCGGCCACCTCCATCGGTGCTACCTCCTCTTCCTCCATGTTCTCTATCACCAAATGTAGGTAGTTGTTCTGCTCTTGAATTCTGTCCATAGTGTCGTGAAGCTTCGAAATGTACCGGTCCTGTTTAGCGTTGAACTCCTCTATGCGCTGACGGGCCTGCGTAGCACGTCCCCGTTCTATCTCTACTCTCTCCAGTAACTCCCTGGTGAGTGAAACTAAGTGTGCGATGCGAGCTGAGTCAGTCGGTATATGTAGAAGTGGGCTCTCAGCCAAATCCAGATGGTGAGTAAGTTGCTGCACGTCGGCCTCCAGTATGTGCCTAATTTCACTAAGATCCTGTTTTTCCAGTTTCTCCCTAGCCAGTTGCGCCTTCAGAGTCGCAATCTCCCTAGCTTGATTATCTATGGTAAGCTGACGCATACGAAGAGCAGCCTGAGCGCGAGTACGTGGAGCAGCCATTTCCTAGGATAAAAATCGAAAGCAAAGCATCAGAATCGTATAAAGGATAGAAAGACACAAATAGTAGAAACAAAGTTGTCGTGGAAAATTTTCGATACTCAGAGTTCGTGGAATGATCGAAGGGATAGATATTTGAAGTCTATTCGAAATTTAGGAAACAGATGAAAGTTAGACTTCAAGAACGGATGAAAGTTGGACTCAAATTGGGATACACTAGGCTTTTGCCAAAATTTGACTTCGCCAAATTTTGTCTATCAAAATCCCAGCGGAATTATGAATCTGGCGGCTCTGATACCACTTAAATGTCACGCCCTGAGTCCGAAGCGTCGGTGACATCCGGCATTGTTTAACAATTAAATTGAAAACAATAAAGCCTCGTATCAAATCAAACCAGTCTTTTTCATAAATAGAGTATTGTCTTACAATGACAAAAGATGAAACTTTTTACATCAGAGTTTGCAGAAACTAAACAAAAGAAAAGGGTACAAATTCTAGATTTCCCGATCTCGAAATCTGATCACCATTCCCAAAACGCCTCCTGCTCCTCTTCGCTCACTTGTTCTTCATTTTTATCTGAAATTTGTAAGGGGTGAGTATTTTAGGAAAACAGTCAGCAAGTGGGGGTCGATCGATTCCAAAGATACATATAGAACTTAATTCTTTAAAAACTTTCCTTTATCATACTTTCAAAATTAATATTCTTAACTTGACAAGACGGAAACGAATCGAGTAAGAGACAGAACTTATAAAATGATTCAGAACAACACAGAAACAATTCAGATCATTTCAGAACAGACAAAACACTGTTATTCATTTCATTTCCATGGTCAAATTGTCCCCAATATGTTAGTCCTCTAAGGGGTGAGGCCAGAACATGGTTTTATACCCACCAATGGGGGCCAGAACAGAACATGGTTTTATACCCACCAATGGTGGCCAGAACAGAACATGGTTTTATACCCACCAATGGGGGCCAGAACAGAACTACAATTCTCGTCCCATTTCAAATTCGAATCGTAACAGTGCAATCGAATTCAGAAGTCACAGACATAACTTTTCAGATATTCAGATTTCAGAGTTTTCATACAGACACAGCGGAACCAAGAATTTCGAAGCATAGAAGAGAGCACATAATCGATCGAATTTGTAAACCAAGCAAACCAATATTTTCGAAAAAAGACATACCAACATGCATGTCACGTTATCTATATCAAAGATTAAAAAATTGAAAGAAGATACGTAAGCCAAAAGCCCACTTACCATTTGTAGATTTTTTTTTTGTACAAAGTTCTCTCTTGAATTTTCGGCAGCACTTCGGCGCAACTCTAACAAACTCTGTCTTCAGTTGGGCAGCACTTTGACACGGGTAGCAACTCTGGACTGCACGAAATCTTTCCTTCCTTTTCTTCCTTTACTTTGGCCGTGCCTTGTGAGGGTGAGGGGAAACCGAAATTTTTGGAGAGTGAGGGGAAAGGGAAAAACCGAAATTTCTCAAGGCTTTTTGGTACACTTTTCTATCATCTTTGATTTGGTATTTATAGAAGAAAAAGGACCTTCCACCTAGCTCCTCTTGGCCGAAATCTTGCCCTCCAAGAATGGGTTAAATGTGAACATGATGTAGGTACAAAGTTTCATGCATGAAAATCCAAAATCCCATGCATTTTTCAAGTTCTAGATTAGTCATGAATGCGGCTCAAAATCTCATGCACTCCTTAAATGTCATCTTGATTTTCTAAAGGGTCATTTCCTGCATCATCAAAATGTCCTAGCTCTTAGCTCCTCCCGCAGCTCCTTCATGGGTTAATGCGAAGGTCATTTCTTGCACATTTAATTTGTCCAAACTATTGGCTCAACTTATAGCTCCCTTTTTTGTCTTGTTAGGACAACCTTAGTTGAGCTGCTTTGAGCTTATAAATCGTGTCCTTGAGCAGGGGTTTTACTCCTTCCGTGACAACATTTCGATGGATGCAGTTACTTGTGGCTTGGCCTCCTGCTGAACTCATTTCCGAGCTTTGAAGTTGCTTCCTCGAGTTAAATTTAATGAAAATCTAAGTTAATAGGCAAGTTATTTAGTTGGAACAAACATTTTTGAGCTTAGTTTGAGTAAAATTTCAAGCTCGTATTACTTACTTGATTTGCTTCGGATCGTAAAATCTCGGGTTCTCACAATCTGATAAAATAGCAAAGAAATAAAGAGATCCAGATCAGTTAGAAGACAGTTTATATATTCTTATTCAGTCGAAGAGTTTGGCAGATTTTGAGGAATTATTTTTAGTCAGCAGAAGATTCTTTTACTCTTTGTACGAATCTGTACACTAAAAGAGTTGATTAATAAAAGATTATTTTATCTACAAAATATTCAGCTTGATCAGTTCCATTTTCTAAGTTCTGTCAAACACCAAAAAGGGGGAAATTGTCGGAAACTTAATTTCGTAAGTTTGACAAACCAAGCGTATAAACATTGAACTAACTGATCAAGAAGACTGAAATGAACTGATATAAAAATACGCAAACTATTGGATGCCTAACTGAAGATTAGTGCGCAGCTAAGTCAACAGAACTAAGCTAACTGAACTATGTAGTGGATCGGATGATCAGTTAGAACTGATCCGCTTTACTTCAATCAGTTGAGAGCTATCAGCTAATTCTATTGGTTGTGATGCGAATCCTCGTACGAATGAAACCAAACACGATTATTAGAATCGCGCCCTCAATTCAATAACGAACAAGGATCGATTATGTTGTTCCGATCTTTTGAAACAAGTAACGATTTGTGATATTCACCTCTAAGTGATTAAAACTTAGCAACAAATATCAACGATGATAACAATCGAATTTCAAACGAACCTTCAAAGAACTTGTTTTGACAATCCGTGCAAAAAACAATCGACAAACGCCACAAAGATGCAATCTTTGGTAAGTTTGATTTTGTGAAGAACAAAGCAAAATGCCATACAAATTTGAGAGAAAACCTCAATATATTTGATATCAATCTGAATTATTTCGTTCATGGTCTATTACAAGGCTTAAATAATAAACAAAAACCATAAAAAGTAGTGTAAAAAGTCATAAAGAAAGTTGTCTAGCAAGTTTGACACGGCAGTGCGCGCGGCTGCGCATGATTTCGCGCGGTGGCGCGCGTCATACTGCATTGCACCAGCCCGCGCCGCTTCTGGCTCGGGCACGCGCGCGGTTCTGCTCTGCGCTAGCGCGTGCTGCTGCACTGCTTCTGGCGTGCGCACAGTTCTGCACATCTGCGCTAGTACGTGCTGCTGCTTCTGCACATCTGCGCTAGCGCGTGCTGCTGCTCTGTTTCTCTCGGGCCATTTTGCACTCATATGCTTGGTTGTTCGGGACTCCTTCATTATGTTATTTGTTGAACTCCACAACTTGCTTGGATATGCTTGATTCATCATTATTGAGCTTGAAGGTCCGAAACAACGACGCTCCCTAAATCTCCTTCCAATCATTTGCACGCCACGCTCGGTCAGATTCGTATCATACTCCATTTCTTCAAAAAGATTTGTCCTCAAATCTTGTCTACCTACGCAAAAACGAAGCAAGTTAGTAATAACAAAATTTATATGACCAACATGCTTACCTTCAGGTTCAAGTTTGTAGGTGTTATTGCCCACGTGCTCCTTCAATGCTTGGAGCCCTTACTCCATGGTTGACTTCACTGTCAATATAACAACCTCAACATACACCAATTGACGAGTGACTCCAAATGATAAGATATCATTAACTATCACAAATATCATATTTCTCCCCTTCTTAGACCTAGTTAACACACAAGTGAAATTCATACACGTGTACGACCATAGCTCACTAGGAATAAGATATAATTGATGCAACATATAAGAATCTAGCTTAGATGCCCTTTCCCTATATCCAATGCACCCTTGACTACACCACTTAACATACTTCTTCATATGCAACCATAGTAAAAATTCATGCATCCTATCTATGGCTCTAATTACTTCATAGCTACCACTCAAACAAATATCATGTGCCTCCATATCATGCAACAACTCATGCAATGAGTGTAGGATGAAAAATTTATTCTTGTTAAACATGTTTTCATCATGAACAAAGAAACAGTCATGTTCACCCTTGCCCCCCTCAAAACCATCATCAAATCAACATAAATCATGCAAATAGAACACATTAAATGTACTATCCATGTAATCTTTACAATCATCACTAATCAAGTATAAATCAAGAAAATAAGACATGTCACATGTACTATCCATGCAATCATTTAATTCTTCACAATGATTTGAATATAATGCATACAATTCATTGTCATGACTAAAACTCATCAATTTGACAACTCTTGAAAAATCACAATCACTAACATTTAAATTTGATATATTGAATATGTCATCATTCTCAAATCTATGACTTGTAGGCACAAAGGTTAATTCACAGTTAGACCATTTAGACATCCCACTCTCAATTCTCTCTTCAAACGCTTGAATACAGCACAACAACGAAGTAAGATAAGGACGAAAGTCATACCTCATGGTTGTTGTGTTGGCAACTAACCTTACCTCATCGCGATGGTACTTGTATTCTCGAGGCTCGGACCCTTGGGTTCTCCCTTTAGTAAGACTCACTTGTCTCCTTGGCATGACAACCCCAAGAACCTGCAAATAAGAAATAGCAATGCTCGGGATTGACCCGGCTATATCATCACAATGAGAATAAACCACTTTGTACAAAGGTACATGAAATGGTTTATGCAATAATAAATAACTCTCAACCTCACTCTTTTGATTCTTTTTAGCCTTTAATTTATTTTTCTTTTCTTTTTCTTCTCCTTTGGCCTCTCTTTCTTTTTCTTTTCTCTCTTCTTTCTTTTTTATGGCCATCTCACTCTTTTGTTCTCTCTTTCTTTCGGCCAATTTATTTTCTTTTTCGCTCAATTCAAGGACTGTCAATTGATTCTCAAGAACAACAATTCGATTTAATTGAAAAAATAAAGTATTTCGTTGCTCAACGAATTTATGTATAATAATTTTTCCTTGCCTACTCTCCTCTCCCATGGTAGACAAAATAGAAACTTCTTCACCACTCAATGATTCACTGTCCACAAGGTTTTGTTTAACATTACTCGTATCATCAACCAGTGAAGTACCATCATCTATCAATTCATCTTCCACCACATACTGCTCAATACTCGTGTCAAGAACCAGCGTAGTATTATCATCCTCAAATTCAGGTCCTTCTACAACCTCGACTTCATATCCAAGTTCACCAACACTCTCAACCTCCACTTGAGATTTAATCTCAACCACAACATCAACCTCCATTTGAGATTTAAGACCAACTGGCGATTTTATTATGGTCTCCTCATCACGTGGACATTGACTGATATCATGCCCGACCTCAAAACACCAACAACATATAACATCACAAGTACTAGAAATTGAATTTTTACTTGTACCTTGATATTCATATTTTGTAGTTTCACGTCCCGACTGCTCCATGGGACTATCAATGATTTTCTCTCCCCGGTTGCTATACTCACTACTCTCCTCACATCCCCTATCATCATCACGATGCAAATACAACGATCTATTCCCTCCAAATCTTCTACATCGCCTATCCTCATCATATTGACTATCATGTATTTCCTCTTCTTCACACCTCCTATATTTTTTTCGTAGAGGCTTAAACTCCTTCTCCCATATTCTATCCAACCCACTCAACATGGTTTGAAATTGACGTTCGTCAATCATTATACCTGCAAGAAAAAGGTTAGTATAAAAAAATAAACGATAAAAGTTTTCTCACCACGAATCCTCACCGGTCACTCCAATGAAAATTCACTCGAATCCTCTTTTTTTTTTTACTCACTACAAAATACTCACTGGTCACTCCAAAGAAATAACGCTCGCACTCAAGTGTTTTCACTCGAATTTGATAGTTCTCTCTAAGATGTGCTCAAGCTTTGTACTTGTATATCAAACTAACAAGATTCAACTCGTGGACACTTGCAACTGTCTCACTTGGACTGCACAAAACAAAGAACAATAGAATAACGCAGATTTTACAACAATACAAAGGATAACACGGATCTGAAAACAGAATCGAAGTTTTAGAAAGATCTTGAATAAAAACGAAAAGATAACACAGATCTGAGAACAGAATGAAATTTTAAACAGATCTGAAAATAGAAACAAAAGGATAACACAGATCTGATAACAGAAAAGATTTTTTTTTATTTTTAGACAGATCTGAAAATAACAACAACAACGATAACTTACTTGAATCAAACAGAACCAGAAGCTCTGATACCAAATTATGCGAATCCTCGTACGAATGAAAGCAAACACGATTATTAGAATCGAGCCCTCAATTCAATAACGAACAAGGATCGATTATGTTGTCCCGATCTTTTGAAACAAGTAACGATTTGTGATATTCACCTCTAAGTGATTAAAACTTAGCAACAAATATCAACGATGATAATAATCGAATTTCAAACGAACCTTCAAAGAACTTGTTTTGACAATCCGTGCAAAAAACAATCGACAAACGCCACAAAGATGCAATCTTCGATAAGTTTGATTTTGTGAAGAACAAAGCAAAATGCCTTGCAAATTTGAGAGAAAACCTCAATATATTTGATATCAATCTGAATTATTTCGTTCATGGTCTATTACAAGGCTTAAATAATCAACAAAAACCATAAAAAGTAGTATAAAAAGTCATAAAGAAAGTTGTCTAGCAAGTTTGACACGGCAGTGCGCGCGGCGGCGCCGGTTCTGGCGCGAACGTTCACGCGCGGCTGCGCCGCTTCTGGCGCGGGCGCGCGTGCAGTTCTGCTCTGCGCTAGCGCGTGCTGCTGCACTGCTTCTGGCGTGCGCACAGTTCTGCACATCTGCGCTAGTACGTGCTGCTGCTTCTACACATCTGCTCTAGCGCGTGCTGCTGCACTGTTTCTCTCGGGCCATTTTTGCACTCATATGCTTGGTTGTTCGGGACTCCTTCATTATGTTATTTGTTGAACTCCACAACTTTCTTGGATATGCTTGATTCATCATTATTGAGCTTGAAGGTCCGAAACAACGATGCTCCCTAAATCTCCTTCCAATCATTTGCACGCCACGCTCGGTCAGATTCGTATCAGGTTGTGTCAAACTGTTAAAATAGTTTGACACGTTATCAGTTAAGGAATGTAACTATCAACCGACAACTGTACAAAGGAAAACTGCAACATGCAGTGGGAACGCCGCATTTCAGAAATGCTACAGTGTACAATTGTCAGAAAAATATTGACGTGGCAAACAAGGGATAGAAAGATTCAAACGTATTCATTGTTGCCGTTGAAAGCAAAGCTTATAAATAGCCGAGAAGAGCAGCTGAGAGCATAACGAACAAAACTACCAAGTTGTTATTCTGCTGAAATCTCCTCACAAACTTTCTGTTCATATTCAAAAGATTTCAAAAGCTCACACTTAGCATATACATTCATAGTATTAAAGGCTATACACTGAGCTCACAAGCGCAAACACTTATTGTTGTAAAATTCGATCTTACGGAGATCATTCTGCTAAGTAGTTTCAGATCAGTTGTGAACTGATAAACTGTATTGAAACTTAGAGTTTCAGTTTGACATTGTTATGTCTAAAACTGAATAAGGTCTGTACAAGTCTTGTATTGATTAAAGTCTTTTAGTGAATTTCATATCTTCTAGATAGAAGGGGTGACGTAGGAGTGATTGAAATCTCCGAACATCCATAAATCTTGTGGCTCTTAATTTCAGTTTTATTCTATCTGTCAGTCAGTTTATTTTTGCACTTTCATTAGTTAACTGATTGACATTTACATAACAAGATTCCCGAGTTCAGTTTATCACTAAACTGACTCATTGTTTGAAAAGGTGATAAAATTATCAAGTGTCTATTCAACCCCCTTTCTGAACACTCTTTCACCTACCAACCGATACTATTACCGTCCCTTAATTATACTCTAATGGCAAAGTGACTGTAATGTCCGAAAATTCATCCACGTATGCCGCATGCATGAAAAACTTTAAATTTGCTAATTTATTTTCTTTAAATGATTTTTTAAAGGTTTATATGTTTATTTTAAGCAATTTAAAACGTTTCCACAAGTTTTAGCTTTTTTCAGGCGAATATTCGATGTCGGATTGGAGAAAGGAGATCGGAGACGACTAAGGTGCTAAGATTAAAAGTTATATTAAGCCAATAAATTATTTATTTTAAATGATTAATTAACTTTTGCATTTTAAAATTCTAAATTAGTTTATTAGACGATTTAAAATATTTTAAGCGTTTAAAATTTAAATTTTTTAAAATTAGGGATTAAATCCTTGAAATTGTTGTGAAATATTTTATAATGATTTTTATGCCTTAATTAATTTATTTAATTAGTAGTAAGTGGAATTTAAGATTTTTTTTATAGAAATTTTTGAAAATAGAAATATTAATATTTTAAATTGGAATTATCTTGACCATGGTATTTAAATTTTAAATAAAAGTTGTGGGTTAATTCAATTACCTAACTAATGCTTAAATTATTTATTAGAGATTATTTAACCCTAAACTAACCTAAACTAATCACAAGAAAGAAACTCACGCACACAATTCACGTAACACACACACACACATAGTAAACACACACATAGTCGTGAGTCTTCAAGCTTTGGAGTTTGGACTTTTGCACTTTTCACCGATCCTCCACACCTTAAAACACTATTGTTTCACGCAATAAAAATAGCTGCAAACGTCGCTCTGATCGGCCACCGACTGCCCCATAACTATATTCGTATTTCGAGGGTCTTAAACGCAAAGGCACATCTCTAAACTATTCTCTTGCACCATTCAAATCATATTATGCATGATCACGACATTTTGCATGAAAAACCAAAATTTTATGTTCAGATCACGTTTTTACTGATTTTTCCATTATTTTTCAAAGATACTTGCATGTTTTGAAGTATTGTGATTGTCGAAGGATTTTGCTGCCATTATGGGAGTTTAGGAGTGATTTCCAGAGGTTATAAGAAGTGTTTTATGGATGATAACATGGCCATGAGTCGACTGGTTCAGGCTGGTATGGACCTAGGGTGCAGCTAGGGTTTTGTGAGGCTTAGTGATCACGTTTTTGGAGGGTTCAAGGGGTAGAGGCTAGCTGCTGTACTTAGGGCTCTTTGGGATGAAGTCTAGAAGGTTTTAAGAGGGTTTGAGTCATGAGAGGAACCCTGGAACAGATGGGAACTGATTGAGTCATGGTTATGTTTTTTCATGGATCACAGGGCACATTTAGGTCGGGTTTGGAATAGGAGCTATACGCAGGCTCCTGGGTTCGTACTAGAGGTTTGAGTTATGGACCTAGGGTGTCCTAGTTAGGATGGATTCATGGGTTAAAGGCCAGAAGGCAAGGGCTAGGGCGCAAGGAGGAAGGCACATGGGTTTGGTGCGATTTCTGCATGGCCTACATTTATGGCTGTGTGCAGCATGTAGGATGGCTCGAGGTGGTCTAGTATGGTACTTAGGAGGTCTGGTCGGGTCTAGTCTAGGCTTGGCAGCGGCCGGTTCAAGTTGGAGGGAGTTTAGCTCATGGTTGAGGGAAGTTCTAAGGTTGCCGAGAAGTGTCATAGGGGCAGAAGGGATTTCTGAGTTTTTAATTTAGGTTTATATGGGTTAGATATGTTTTGGTAAGTCATGGTCCGAATATGGGAAATTACGTTAAGTTTTGAGTCGATTCGGGTTAAAATCGGGACTTCGGGTTAAGTTTTTAAGTTGAATTGTGAAAATAGGTTTAAAGGCTCGAATTTATGTCTAAGGACTGTTTATAAGTCTAATTTAGGCTTATATGATGAGTTGGGATAGGCTCGAGTCAAAGTTCTAAGGTAAAAAGTCAAATCGAGAATTTTCGAGTCCAAGGGCAAAATGGTCATTTTACGTCCCGGGTAGTTCTAAAGGTCTGGCAATGTCCCGAAGAATCATTCTACAAGCTAAATGATATTTTAAAATGTTTATGATGAAAATATGGAATTTTATTATATATGCTAAAGTTGTGCGATTTTTCCTGTTAAAATGCTATTTTCCGAATTTGGAAAGGACATGATATTTTATGAATAAAAAGGTAAGAAAAATATTTTGAAAGATGTGAATTGACTATGACAAATATGATATGATTGAAAATATCGTGAGGGAGAAGGCCCAGAGGGAGCCCGTTTACAGGAGAAGGCCCAGAGGGAGCCCAACGATCGTATTTTCATTTATGGCGGTGCCTAGTGCCTGTCCCATGCACAATAGTGAGCTAAGACTGATCAGTCGACCACATGATACGATTACAGGTAGTCATTTTCAGGAATCAAACTTCATCCAAAATGATATATGATGATGGAAAGCTTTACGATTAAATGATTTATGATTACAAGCTTATTTTTAATAAAAATATGATTTTCGTGCATGTGCCTGTATATGTGGTATTTGTTACTCATATTTAGAATGTGCTGAATCATTAGACTCACTAGGTTTGGATGGTTGCAGGTGAGGATGATATTGAGCGAGGCGCTGACGCTTGAGTGGATCGAGTCCAGCAGTACACTTCCGAGGGACTTTATTTTACGCATTAGCTTGATAGTTGAAGTTTTTGAAATAAAGATTTTGATAATGATTTATCAAGAGATTTTTATGCATTATTTTGAAGTTTAGTTTTGATCATGATAAAGGTTGACATGAGATTTTTGTTTATTGGCGACTTAGGGATTTTTATACACTTAAGATTTTTTAATGTTAAATTAATTTTAGATTTTGAAAATGTTGCGTTATGCAAGTTTCGACTTTTATATATATATACAAAAATTAGTAGGATATTAAAGTTAAAAAGTAGTGAACGTTTCAGTACTCTTTGGAATCCATGACATGACTCATATATGCGTATAAACGTCAAGACTTTGAAAAATATTCATCCAACCATCAACTAATTTGATAAATATAATTTTCATGATTTAAAAACAAATCATGCATAATATCATTTAAATGTTGCAAAAAGAAAGTTTAGAAGTGTGTTTTTGCGTTGATAACGCTCGAATATTCAATCGTCGGCGTGGGTTGTGAAGAAGAGCAAACAGGCGCCAAACAACCTTGAATTTTGCTCTCATTGTTTTGAAAATTTGTGTGTGCGGTGTGTGAAGTGTTTCGGAAAACGAGAGTATTAGAAGCCTAGGATTTGATCTTATAATTTAATGTTTTAGGTGATAAAGAAGTCTAGAGTTTAGAGTTTTTAGAACTCTTGATTTGAAAATAATTAGGCCCATTAATCTTAGGTAAATTAGGTCCATTAAGGCTTAATTAAATATAAAATAAAAATTTACTAAAATCGTTTTAATAAATACGGACTTTCGGGTCCATAAAAGTCCTTTGTTTGACTAAAATCGACTTCCGAGATAAAATAAGTTTCGACTCGTCAAATAACTTAGACTCCAACATTTTTAGAAAATTTTCATCTTATTAAATCATTTTATCGAGCCTTAAAATATTTATCGAAAAATATTTTAATCTTGGTCGTCTCCGGTCTCCTTTCCCCAGCTTAATATCGAATATCCGGACAAAATCCTTAATTTCATGAAATCATGTGTTGGAACTTTTCAAGTTCTCAATCTTAATTTTGATGTTAACAAAACTTGTTATTTTGTGGTACTAATGTTTTAACTTAATGTGCAGAAGCTAGCATAAGTTACGAGCTGTTTACATCGCAAACTGAAGACCCAACTGATCGCACAAACTGAATCAGGCGAACTGATACATCAATTGAGTAGTTCACCTGATTGTCCAGTTGATAGGTAGTTCAGCAGGAGAACCTCAGAAGCCCGGCCAGGCGAAGGAGTGTTTTACTGATGAAGAAACCCAGCTGATCAGTTCAACTGAACGAGAGTGAAATCAGTTCAACTGACGAGTCAACTGATTTAACCAGTCCAACTGAAGATCAGTTCAAACTAGTTTGGAGCGTCAGTTAATAATCTTTCAGTTGTAGATGAAGACAAACTCATTCAGTGGATTCCAGCTATACACAAAGGTACAAAGTAATTGTCCAGTCAAAAGACAATAATGAACGTTAACTCGGAGCATTAAAGACAAACGTTTCAGAAGGGCAGTCGAAAAATCGAGACACAGAGTCCAATGAACGAATTCAAGATGCAACAGATACAATAATTGAGTCTCACTGTACGATCAATTTCCTGCCTATAAATAGAAGATCAGTTAAGAACAACAAACAGATTGAAAGTGTGTGTGAAGATACAAAGAAAAAGGGCACACATATTGCATATTAGCTTACAAGAAGCAATCAGCCCAGAGGGACACTTCAACGTGTTATCAACTTAGATTAGAAGCACATTTCCCTCATTGTGTGGGAACACTTTTCCAGTGTATTCCTTGTTCAGTTCCCCCCACCCCCCCACCCCCCCACACACACACACACACTCACCGCCTCCACCCAAATACAGTCTTGCATAAAGATGTTAAACTTGTGTATGTAGTCTTTGACACACAAACGTTAAAGAAGTGTTGGCTGGAAGGTGCTGCCTTCAGTCTAGGCTAGGAGTTCAGTTGAGGCAGTAGTGTAAGTCCTAAGCTGAGTTGATTTGTACAATTAGTTGTATAAATCAAATTCTTTTAGTGGATCCTACCCGAGGTGGTAGAAGGGATGACGTAGGAGCAGTTCAAGTCTCTGAACATCCATAAACGTATCTTGTGTATTTAACTGATTAACTGCTGTTTTCAAACTGACTTGATCAGTTAGAGAATCCGTCAGTTCAGTTCTTGCCATAACTGAACTGATATATGCGACAACTGATCTCCTGCTTTTCAGTTATTCATTTTACATAAGTTAAAATGTTTTCTAATTTAATAGTCTTTTTCACGAAAAATTACTTCGAGTTTCTTCCGCCTGGTTTTTAACCATACTCGATTTAATTCATCGATGTTAACATTCTTAGTGTAACGTCCGAAAAATCAACTTACGTAAATCACATGCATGCAAATTATTTTAATTGCTTAATTGTTTTAATTATTGATTTTAAATGCTAGCATGACATTTAGTATATTTGATTGCATGATTAAATGATAATATGACATGATTACATGAAATTAAGGATTTTTTGCGAATATTCGATAATAGGCAAGGGAAAGGAGACCGGGGATGACCAAGACAAGAATATTTAATTTTCATTAAATAATGGCAATGGTTCCTAATATGATTAAAAATGATTTAATTTTCCTATAATTTTGGAGTTCGAATTATTTACGAGTCGAGCTCGATTTTTCCCGGGAAGTCGGTTTTGGGCAAACAAGGAGTTTTAAAATATCAAAAATATTATTTTATGGAAACTAATTTTATAAACTTTTATTATTTAATTAAATAAGTGTTATTGGATCTAATTTAATTAATTTAAAGTAGAACCAATTACCCTTAAGCTTGCAAGCCCAAAACCAAAGCACATTAAAATGTTAATTATTTATAAATAAGCTACCTAGACTTTCAAAAGCTCACAATTTCATCACCATAGCAGCCGTAATTCACCTTTCACACACCAAGTATTTTCGAAAATAGGAGGAAAGAAAAGGGCTTGTGTTCTTCGTCGTCCGGTCGTCCAATGTCGCACCCTCGCCTAAGATCGTATATTCGAGCGTTATAAACGCAAAGGCACGTTCTAAACCCCTTTAAACATCATACAAATCATAATACGTGTGTGTTTATTGATTATGCATGAAAAACATTGGTGTTCAATTATTTTACGGTAGGATACGTTTTTTCAAAGTTTTAACGATTTTACGTTTATTCGAAAAACGTTATGAATCCAAGGGTTAAGCTGCCAATACATGATAAAAATATGAATTAATTAGGGACAAAACATGATAAAATAATCGAGAGAACATGCTGCAACCATGGGCAAGAAATATAAGTAGGAGCCGTGGGTTTTGTTTGGTTCTTCAAGGTGCAAGGTTCAGTTTGTTGTGCATGGGGCAAAAGGTCTCGACCAGGTCTGGAGGTTAGGTCCTAAGGGTCATGGCTAGGTTCTAGGAAGAGTCCTAGGAGGGCTAGGGCTCACGCTAGTGGGTAGGGAAGAGTCCTTGCGTGAAGGGACTCTTCACGCGCAGGTTTCTGGTGTGGCTGAGAAGAGGGGTTCGTGGTTGGCCTGGGGGCAAGCCAGGCTGGTCCATCAGGGTCCTAGGGTGATGGTCAGGGGTCGGGCCAGGGGCTGGTGTGGCTGGATGCCCTGTGGCTCGAGCCAAAAGAGGAAACCGTGAGGGAAGCTCCCTGAAGCGCGCGACTGCTGTGCATGGCTTGGTGGCTCGCTGCGTGGGTTCCAGGGCTAGGGCTGATCTGGATAGGGTCTGGGCATGGTCCAATGATGGTTAGGGTCAGGTGGGTTTTGTGGTTAAGTTGCTGGAAGAGTCCTAGACTAGTTAGGAGTCCTATTGCTCTAAGGAGTCTCACGCACACACATGCAGAATCTGGTGGCTCGGTTGCAGGGCTGGGGAACGAGCTAGGGTTAGGTTTCATGGTCTGGGCTTGGTCAATAGGGTGCCTAGGTGGGTTGGCTTGTGTTTGGCTTGAGGTGGCTTGACCATGGCTCGAGTAAATTGGGAGATGACTCGGGTGGTTCGATGAAGGGTCAATTTCGAATTATTAAGAAGTAAAATTAGAACCATGGGTCCACGACTGCGGTTCATGGCTCCCAAGGGTAGGATAAATAATAAAAATTTTATTTTTAAAATTTGGGATCAAAATAATGAGTTTTGAATTTATCCGGGATTTAATCGCCGCACTAAACGTTAATTAAAGAATTAATTGAAAAGCTTAGTTTTAGGCTTTATAAAATTATAGAAAATTATAATTAAACTTAAATAATTATTTAGAATAAGTCCATGTCATTAAAAGTGAGAAAAAGATAAAATCAAGAAATTTTACGTCCAGGGGTAAACCAATAATTTTACACTTAAGGAAATACGTAAACGCTTGGCAGCATCATGAAGGATCATGATGCTTGTAAAATGATATTCTATTATTTAAAATGATTATTTTGATGATAATATGATATTTTATGATTTATTGTAAAGCTGTTTTTGGAAAGTTAAGCTATTTTATGAATTTTAAGAAAAAGAAAAAATATTTTGAGGGATGTGAATTGATTGTGACATAGGATATATGATTTGCGGGGGATCTGTTTATACGAGGACGGTAAATTTACAATTTTATGGGGATGTCGTGAGGGAAAAAGCCTCAAAGGGAGCCCATTTACGGGAAAAGGCCCAAGAGGGAACCCATTTACGGGAAAAGGCCCCAAAAAGAACCCGTCTATGGGAGAAGGCCCCCGAGGAACCCCGACGGTCGTATTTTCATGGTGGAGCCTAGTGCACACCCCCATGGGTCAGTCGACCGGAGGATAAAAGTTAGTCACTTTCAAGGATCAAACTTCATCGAAAATGATATATGATTGAAAGCTTATGATTAAAATGATTTTAGGATATATGATTCATGATGATGATTAAAGCTATTTTAAATGATTTTTAAAATGATTTATTTATGCTCAAAGTTTATTTTTAAATTATTTTTGAAGGATTTATTTATGCTTAAAGTTATTTTAAAATGATTTTACGATTTATGATTTAATTATGCTTAAATGATTTTAAATGGTTTATTTATGTTCAAAAGATTATTTTAAATAAAATTATGATTTTTAAATGCATGTGATTTTATATGTATTATTTGCTATCCATGTTTAGAACGTGCTGAGTCTTTAGACTCACTAAGTTTGTATGATACATGATTTGATGATTTAGGGGAGGCGCTGATGATTGGGTAGATCGAGTGCAGCAGTACACATCCGAAGACCTTTATGTTTTCGCACTAGCTTATTACATAAATGACTTAAATATTTATGTTAAGAATTTTTATTAGAGATATTTATTATACTTTATTTTATTGTTAGTTGATCTTCTAAAGGTCGATTTAGGGGTTTTTGTTAGTCGATGATTTAGGATTTGTTTTATGCACTTGAGGTTTCATATGCTAAATTATTATGATTGTTGATTATGTTAATTTATTTTATTTAGTTTAGTATTTTAGAATTTATGATTTATGTTCAGTATATAAAAAAAAGTCAAGGTCGTTTCACTTAGAACACGAGCTATTGCAGCTCATTGGAGAATGTTGTGTTTAAAATGCCTTCAAACAGCACACGATCCTTCATCATGCAATTTAAAAATTTAATAATATAAAGTGTATCATTTAAGCATTTAAAATAAAAAATAAATAAGCAATTTAAAAATTTGCATGCATGCAGTTTACGTGGACTGATTTTTGGACGTTACATGAGTATTACTTTAAAAGTGATTAATTTCTACACTTTTAGTAGACAAACAGAAGATTTTCATAAAATCATATTTGTTTATATGAACCATATACATATGATGTATTGGTTAAGTATCTTTCCATAATAATCAATGAAGTTTTTTCTCATTGAATATTTTTTTCTTCTATAAGAAGAATAAGATCACGATATTTCTTTGTTATATAAAAACTTTAATTATTTTCCTTATCTTTAGCAATATTGACATTCGATATCTAAGAATCATAATTCTCATATTTTTTTTTGTTTCAAGAATTTTTGAAACTCTTCATATAAAGGATCATTGTTAATGGCTGATGAGCTAGATATGTTTTGAGCTATAAGCATCTTTTACCATGTTGTGCTGTAATATCAAGGGTTTTTCCCCTATCACATATGCCACTATAAGAGGAATAGTCTCCATGGCCACGTTGACTCATTTATGTAAATTTTCATGAGTAAAAAAGTCTAATAAGTGATTATCTTCACTTTTTTTATAAACTATTTCAAAATTAAAATGAGCTAAGTGAGCCGCAAACGAGCTAACATTTGTTTAGAATATCATATTTAAAATTGTAAGGTCTAGAAATTCGAACGACATAACCTGACTGCATATAAATCTAGGGTTTCATTAAAATGTCTAAGTTATTATTTTTAATGCATCAATACAATTAGGACATGATTTTATGCTTTTATTTAATGAGTTACTGGATTTCATTTATTTGGACTTTTAGTAGTACTTTCACGATCAAATGAGGAACGGAGACCGATAACAGTAAAGGAAAATGTTTTATTAAATAATTACCTTCAATTATTTATTATATGGTGTATTTAATATGAATTTTCAAAAATGAGCATTTATAAGATAAATTTACGCATCGAGCCATATTTTAAACCGATAGGCAATTTTTAGCTAAGCGTAGGACTTTTTGAGGGTTCAGGTAATATTTTCGAAAACGTACATAAACAAAATATTTTATGTGCATGTCATCGGGCCTAATGGGCTTGTTTTATTCAACTTTTGGGCCTAGACCTCTACACTTTAATATTTTAAACCTAGGCACATTATCTTAATTAATTATTATATCATTTTTCTCTCCCAAAACCCTACCATCACCCCTCCAACTCAGCCAACCCACTCTTCTCTTCTAGCAGCTAGGGTTCATTCAGTTTTGGTAAAGAAAAACACAGTCAAGGTCTTCCACGTCCCTCCGGTGTTCGTCCCTTGCTCCGTTGGTTGTCTTTTTGCATGCAATTCTTTGTCAAGGCACGTCCGATTCCTTTTTTTTCTTCTCATCGATCACGTTATAATATGTGTTTTGAAAGCATTTTCATGATGCAATATAGATCCACTGATATGATTGGATTTTACATGAATTTCTTTTTAAAAACATGCATATGCTCACGTTTTTTTTATGGCTTGAAGTGGGCTGCCATGGCCGATGTTTACGGTCATGAATCACACCAAGGAGAGGATTTTTAGGTGCTTGAATCAAATTTGGAGTGAGTGTCGTAGGTAGCCGATCGTTTCCTTTGTTGTGGCTCGGTTTTGGAGAGTTCAGGTGGTTCACGTGTATTCAAGAGCATGGGCTGAGGGTCATGGCTAGGGTTCAGAAAGGCTTGGTTGTGGTCTAGGATAGGTTGGTTCGAGTCTGGTCTGGACCTAGTGAGCGTAGGATGGCTTGGCTTCGAGGTGGAAATTCAGGCTTTTTCCCGCAGGTGTGGCACCGCGGTGCTGCCCATATGGCATTGCAGTGCTTGAGCTTTGGCTCTTGTAGCGCCACAACACTGATGCATGGTGCCTAGGTGCTTACAAGCATTGCAGCGCTACCCATCCAGCGCCTAGGCGCTAGTCCTGTACTTGAGGGTTAATGATTTTGATGAGCATGGTTTGTTTTGGGTGTTAATATGCCGATGTGTCCGAGGTTATTGCGGGTTTAATTGGGTCATATGGGGTTCGGTTAGGAGTCTTTGAACTATGTTAATGATTCGGGTTAAAACCGGGACTCCGGTCTAAGTTTTAATCTGATTATAGAAGTTATAGTATGGGCTCGAGTTTACGTCTAAGAAATTATTACAAATATGTTATTAAGGCATTCGATAAGTTTGATTGGGAATTGGTCATTTTTGCAACCGAGTTATGTTAGCAGTCCTGGCAGTGCCTTGACAGCCGTTTATGCATATTTAAAATGTGTGGTGATATTGAACATGGATTTTTATGTTAATATTAGAAACACGTTGCACGCTTGGTTTTAAGAAAATGTATGTATATATGAATTTTACAAGTGATGAATATGATGACATGTTTTTGAAGAAGGTGAGTTGGTTGTGACTAATACGAACATAAACATATAAGGCCAAGGCTCAATGGACGGGTAAAACTGTAGCTGATGTCCCCGTCGCCGGGTACTGTAGTTATACATAGATGGATCCATTGACCTAGAGCTGATACGAATGTCACAACTAATGATCTGAATTCAATAAATGAAAAGGAATACGTACATGATGTTATGACATGACCTGATTTGATATGAATATGTTTACGTCATGTTTATGTTTTGAAGATCATGAAAGTTACTTTGTTTATAGTACTTTTCACTGTTGTATGATATTTATATGTACTTGTTATAACAGTTCAGGTTTGTTGAGTTTTTAGACTCACTATGTGTGATTGATGCAGGTGAGCAGTTGATTGATGAGGAGACTGGAGGTGCTGAGGACTGAGTAGACTAGTGCTGATGGTTTACTGGAAACCCGAGGACCTTGCATTTTTTCCACATAATATGATTAAGAGTCATGGGTTCTAAACATTAGTTCAAAATGTTAATGATTTTTATGCTTTGATGATTGTCAGATTTCTAGATATTCGACGGTGCTCATTTTTAAACAATAACTCCATTGATGAAGTCACATTTTAAGATTTTAATTAACAGCAGTTATTTTTATTCAGTGATTGGATGACTTTTAAAATGCATGATTAACTTATTTATATGTTTATGTGTGTGTGTATTTTCGGTCATAGTTTTAAAAAATTTGTTTTAGTAGTATATAAGAGGTAGACATTTCAGTTGGTATCAAATCAATGTTTCTTGTAGAGGGTTGTGCCAATGCCAGCTTTAGAAGCTCAGTCGTCAAGCCTCAAGTCTGTAAGTTTATATGTTTTAAATGTTGAAAGTTTTATGTTATCACCTGTATGTTTACATGATATATGTTTTACAGTACATGTCGATATGCTTACATGTTTTGAGGTTAAATGTTTTAAAAGCTAGATTGAATTTCATGTTGGTTATGTTTAGAATTTGGACTATATTCAGATGTGTCTCCCAGAAAAGCTCCTAACACAGACAGTGTAACGTCCCAAAAATTTGAAGGTCCACGTGAACCACATGCATGCAAGATTATCAAATTTTTTATGTATTTTAATTAAATTATTTTAATTGTATCTAGTAAATATGGTAAGCATGTTTTCATGTTTAAAATATAGTTTTCAACTAGAATGCATAAAATTGTGTTTTAATGGTTATTCGAGATGCGATCGAGGACCATATGAGGGAGAATATTTTTATTAAATAATTATTTTCAATTTTTTAAAGTATAGTATATTTTAAATGGTATTTTCGAAAATGACAACTTTTGAGGTGTTTTTATACGTCGAGTCGTATTTTCAATCAATGTTCGATTTTTGACTAAAATATGAACTTTTCGAGAATTCGGCTAAATTTTCACGAACTTTCCTAAACAAAATATTTTAAATATTAACTAATAGGCCTAGTATACCATGTTAATGGGCTTAAGCTTGCACACTTATTTTATATCAAATTTTAAAACCCTAAAATCCTACCCTCACATCCCATAACCTACGCCCCCTCACCCTAAACACTACAAGGACTCTCTCATCAGCCTAGTTGCACACACCACACGTGTATATTGAGAAGGAAGCCGTGAATATTGAGAAGGAAGCCGCGGTTTTTGAAGGAAATTCAGCATAGGGTTTTCTACGTCGACATTCTTCGCATCTCAACTTGTTTTCCGAGCGTTTTAAACCCAAAGGCACGCCTTAACTTTCTTTCAAACATATTTCACACCATATTACATGATTGAAGTATGTTTTCATGGAAAATATGTTAGTCTTTTATTTATTTTCGTTTGTATACCATAGCATGTCAATAACTCAAGTTTTTGTGATCCAAACCTTAATGTATTATTGCTTGAAGGGATGCCACATTAGGGACACCAAAAAGGGATGAGTTTAAGAGGTTTTGAGGGCCTAGATAAGCTGACATAAGGGCTGGACATGGAGGGGGAAGAGGTTGCTCGAAAATAGAATCCTTCTGAACAAGGACTCTTCGGCTAGGGCTTCCTAGGGCATGCGGCTGCTTTCTGCTGTTAAGGGCACGTCCAGGGGTCTTAGGATGGTCGTGCCAGGGTCTTAGATAGGTTTCAGAAAGGCTGGAACGAGGGCTAGATCAGGAGAGTTGCACGCAATGCATGGTCGAGAACTTAAGTTGGGCTCGGACTCGACCTTGGGTGATTCAGGAATGGAGGCTGCGCGGGGCTCTTTTTGGTTGAAGGGCTGGGCTCGTAACATTCCTATCCTCAAGCCAAGATGGACCACGTGAAGCTGGAAGGGGCTGGAGGAGAGTTGAGCGCGGCTTGGACACTTCCTAACTGCGGCTGTACGCGTGAGGTTAAATCCTGCACGCTGCCATGCATGGGCCAAGAGTACTGGGCTAAGAGTGTCCTAGAGGGTTCGATTGGGGTCCTAGGAGGGTTGACCAGGGTCTGGACCAAGTGGTTAGGGGCTGAACCCGAAACATGAGGAGTTCGAATCCTACTAGAACTAGGACACCTATGCAGAAACTTTAGTAGCTGGTAGGGACATGTTTAAGGGAATTACTGGGATTTAATAGGGTTGAACATGGTTTAGTTAGGTGTTATGAAGCTTGGGTTCAAGTTTGGTATGTTTTGGTTAAGTTCCGAGTCAATACGAGTCAAAACCAGAAAGTACGTCTAAGTTTAAAAATGAATCGAGGAATCTATCGAAAAGCTAAGTTTTAAGCCTAGGAATATTTATAGGAGTGTTTTAAGGTTATATGATATGTTGGAATGATTTGGGACGTCGTTTTGAGGTCTAAGGATAAACACAAAAACTTATGCTTCTAGGGGTAAAATGGTCATTTTATTTCTAAGATTTGTTAGTCCTCCTGGAAATGCCCTAAAGGCTGTAAATAATGTTAATATATTTATTTTAAATGTTTATTAAATTATATGATAAAACGTTAATGCTAAAAGACATGTTGCATGTTTGGTTTAAAAGAAAAATGATTTAAGCATGCATTAATTTTTATTAGTGATAAAAATATGAAACGTTGAAGGAGGTGAGGTGATTGTGACTAATACGATGATACAATTGGAGATATTGTGAGAAAAAAAGCCCCAGAGGGAGCTCGTTTACGGGAGAAGGCCCTAGAGGGAGCCCAACGATCGTATTTCAATCGACATGATATGATGATATGTAAGGCCAATGTTCAGTTGACGGGTGAGAGTGTCGCTGATGTCCCTGCTGCCCAGTACTGTGGTTACATGTAGATGAATCCATCTACCTTCAGCTGATACGAAAACCACAAGTAACGATCCGAATTCAATAAAAGGGAAACATATATGTATATGATGAAAAGGAAAATGTTTATGATGAAAGAAAAAATATTTATGTTTATGCATGTTCATGAAAAGCTATTTTAAGTAAAAGTATTTTCACTGTTGAATGTGAATGTATATGTACTTGTTATCATGGTTAAGGTTTGCTGAGTTAATAGAATCACTAGGTGTGATTGATGCATGTGAGCTTGATGTTGATGTTAGTGAGGGACTTGATGGTTGATCTTGCTGGACTGAAGGTGCACACAACTCGAGGACCAGCGCTAGTTTTTCCGCAGTTACGTTTACGATTTACGTTTATGACTTATGTTTATGCCTTATGCTAAACGATTTGAGTTACTTATAAGATTTTATGACTTTTTATGATTTTGAGAGGTTTATGGGAGGATGTTAGAGTTAAGTTATTTTTGAAAATGTTAAAGTTAGGTTTGGTTCACGATTTACGATTTTATGTTTTAAATAACTTTCTTTGTGGATTTTCAAATAATATTTGGTTGGTTTATTTTTAAATGATGCAAAAGTATTTTAAAATATATTTATATATATATGCGTAGTAAGTTTGGCCGAATGATTTAGGAAGAAAAAAAATTACTAGTATATTTTAAAGAAAAACGAGTAGTGAACGTTTCAGACAGGTAGGATGGTAATCCTGGAGGAGACAGAAGCTTTCCACCACCACCACCAAGAGATCCCGCTACTCGAGTTTTGGAGGGAATTTCACGATTGATGGAGTGGGCACAACAGGCTCCTAGACCCCATATGGACATATATGAGCAGTTCAGGAGGCTCAACCCGAAGGAGTTCGGTGGCACCACTGATCCGTTTGTGGCAGATGGTTGGATTCGATCACTTGAGTTGCACTTCCAGTGCCTGGACATGAGAGATGTGGACAGGGTAAGATGTGCCACATATATGCTGAGAAATGATGCATCTCTATGGTGGGAGGGAGCAGCACATGGGGTGAATCTGGCTATTCTCACTGATAAGTGCAAGATTTGCACTTAAGTTACATTTAAATCCATTTTGAATTATGCTTGTTTCGAACAGAATTACGCGTTTTTGGTTTGTTTTTGTTGTCATTTCAGGAATGGAGAAAATAGTGGACACGAAACCAAGTGGACCAAGAAAACAGAACCGAGCCGCGAGTATAAATATTGCCAAGACCAGAAGGGCGCGCGCGGTCGCGCCACTTCACGCGCAGCCGCGCACGCACAGATAATGCACAAGGGCAGAAGCTTGCGCGCGGTCGCGCGACATCTCGCGCACCAGCGCGCGCACAGAAGCAGAAGATGACCCGAGAGGTGCGTGCGACCGCGCCACTTCACGCGCAGGCGCGCGCACACCTATACAAGCGAGTGACCAGACGCTTGCGCGCGGCCGCGCGACCGCGCGCACACATGCATGGCCAGAGAAACAGCACCGAGCACGCCACCGCGCGCGCCGCGTCCAGAAAAAGTATAAAAGCGCGATCGTCTAGGTCAGAAGGGGGGCCGTCATTGGAGAAACACACGAGAGAACAGCCGCCTAGGGAGAGGAAACGCACAAGCAAATACGAGACGAAGATTCGGAGCGGGAAGAACAATAACAAATACGAAGAACGACGGATCTGGGGACGGAGACGACGCTTCGGATTTGTTATCTTTTCCTTCGCTTCTTTATTCTACCGTGTTGCGATGTCTAAAAAGTTGAACATGTCCTGTTTTCACTTGGATTTCGTGATGAACTAAATTTCCATTCTAGAGGTTGACGTAGCTTTGTCTATACGATGATTTGACGTGGATATTTTTATGATTGGATTCCGTTTTATTTAATTGTGTTCTCTACTCTTATTTCATTGCAACTTACTGGCCATAAATTGTATGTGGTGATTAATTCTACAACTCGGGAGAGGGACTAGGATTATAGATCACTAGAGGCACATCGTGGAATGTTTATATCGTTCGGAAGGCGTATAACTTTTGCGAGGCTTAGGTAAGAACATTGATTGCATTTATTAATTAAACTTAGATTTTTATTAGGAATAATTGAATCGAAGTTTGATAGATACAATTTATTCGTCACTTGGGAAAGGGGGAATAAAATAATTAAGTGTTTTGGCCATTAAATAATTGGAATTCAGGAATATTAATACAACCAGGAAGAATTATTGTAGAAATTTAGTGAAATCATTCCTCTAGATATTCTCTCTCATTGATATTTATCCATTCGGTGATTAGTTTAATTACTTTCTTGAAATCAATTCATTTACATAAACCAAACATTCTTTCTGAATTTTCTAGATAAAGTCGAGACTATTATAATTACAAGCACTGATATACATTTTTATACACACTCCTCGTGGGATCGATATCTGTACTCTAACCAGTATTAAAACTTGACACCGTACACTTGCGGTAGAGAATATACACAACACTCACCTGGAACGAGTTCAAGGATTTGTTCTACATTAAGTACTTTCCTGCAGACTTCAGGGGGCGTCTGACCCGAAAGTTCATGAGTCTCCGACAGGGGGACTCAACTATTGCAGAGTTCATCTGAAAGTTCGACAAGGGATGCCACTTTGTGCCCATTATAGCTAGGGATGCTGTAGAGAAGCTGAGGCACTTCATGGATGGCCTCAGACCGACCATTCTCCGGGATTTTATGCTGATGAGGTCGGCGAGTTATGATGCTGCTACTTCTTGTGCCTTCCAGGCAGAGTATGATTTGAGAGATATCGATATTGAGATACAGAGGAAAGGCATCAGGCCCAGCATAGCTCACATCCCAGTAAGAGGCAGTTCACAGGGCCTCCAAGACATCAGAAGTAGCAGAAATCCAGATGACAGATTAAGAAGCTAGGGCAGCAGAAGACCCCTCAGAACCCAGGTGCCCTGAGACAAGAGGAGAGGCAGCCTTGCAATCGATGCAACCATTTTCATTACGGTAAATGCATGTGGGGGACGTTTAAGTGCTTCATCTGCAAAGAAGAGGGCCACAAAGCTGCATATTGCCCAAGGAAAAAGGGGCCTACTACTGGTAGGGCCTATGTCATGCATGCAGAGGAGGAAGAAGCAGATCCCGACTCGACTTTGATCACCGATAACCTATTTGCTTAGCATTTATGTTAAAAAATTGCCTTGATTGCATTAAATTTTAGGTTGGTTAGTAGAACTACTTTTGGAACCAAGATCTTAGAATAAAATAGGTTGCATGCTCTAATTAGATGGATTTAAGGGTTAAATTGATTAATTTGAGAATTTTGTTGGTTAAAATGTGTGTTTTCAAGAATTCTCAAGGATTCAATTGGAGAATTTTCGAGAATTATGGGTTTATCAATAGAGTTTCTCGAATTTATTAGGCTTGATCGAATTTGATGGTATATTTTGTCAGAGGAAGGATATTTATTTCTGGTATAATCACTTATGCACCACTAGATTCAGGAGCAACACATTCATTTATATCCGAGACTTTTGTCAAGCGACTAGGAATTGTACTAAAGGCCATGGATATGGGCTTCAAAGTTTCGATTTCTTCTGGGGATCAGATGATTACTTCGAGGATAGTGAAGAATTTGGAACTTCGATTGTAGAAGAATGATGCAGATCTGATTGTGATACCGATGCATAAATTTGACATCATTCTGGGAAAGGACTGGCTTTCGTGGAATGGTGCTTCGATAGATTCCCGACAGAGTTCAGTATCTGTTCGACTGCCCAGCAAGAAATCTTTTATTTTTGAGACAGTAAGGAACAAGCAGATGCCGCACATGATTTCTTGTATCTGTGCAAGGAAACTGATGAATAGAAGCTGCCAAACTTTTTTGGCGAGTATTGTGTCAATATCTGAGCCAGTCAGTCCGAGACTGGAGGATGTCGAGATCGCCAGAGATTTTCTAGCGTCTTTCCTGAAGACGTTTATGGCATTCCATCAGATCGAGAGGTGGACTATTCTATTGAGCTGATGCCGAGTACAGTGCCGATGTCTGAGGAACCCTGTCGTCTAGCACCTGCAGAGATGAAAGAATTGAAAGATCATATGAAGGATTTGCTGGACAAGAGTTTTATTTGCCCGATTTTTTCTCCATGGGGAGCACCGGTAATGTTTTTGAAGAAAAAAGATGGCAGCATGTGACTCTGCATCGATTATAGAGAGCTGAACAGAGTCACAGTCAAGAACAAGTATCTTTTTCCTAGGATCAAAGACTTATTTGATTGGCTTCAGGGAACATCAGTGTTTTCAAAGATAGATCTTCGATCAAGATATCACCAGCTGAAGGTGAAAGAGTCTGATGTGCACAAGACGGATTTCAGGACGCGTTATGGGCACTACGAGTTCATGGTGATGACCTTCGGTTTGAATAACGCGTCAATGATCTTTATGGATCTCATGAATCGCGTGTTTCAGCCATTTTTGGATCCGTTCGTCATATTTTTTATAGATTACATATTGATCTATTCGAAGTGCAGAGAGGAGCACAGTCAACACTTGAGAACCGCACTGTAGACTTTGAAGGACGGACATTTATATGTCAAATTCATCAAGTGCGAATTCTGGCTCGACAGTGTGGCATTCTTAGGTCACATTATTTCTAGGGATGGATTTGAAGTTGACCCCAGTAAGGTTGAGGCAGTCAGAGATTGGCCAATGCCTAAGAGTTTGAAAGAGATCCATAGTTTCTTGGGTCTAGCTGGGTACTACAAGAAGTTCATTAAGGGCTTTTCTTTTATGGCGGTACACATGACCGTCTTGACAAATAAAAATGTCAAATTAATTTGGGGGCCAGAGTGTCAAGAGAACTTTGAAAAACTGAAACAAGCGTTGATTTCAGCGCCAGTTCTAGCAATGCCATCAGGGCAAGTGTAGTGTGTGTTATACACGGATGCTTTGAAGCTTGGTTTGGACGCAGTTCTGATGCAGCAAGACAAAGTCATAGCTATGCATCCAGACAGCTGAAGGTTCATGAGAAGAATTACTCGACTCATGACCTCGAGCTAGCTGCAGTAGTATTCGCTCTGAAGATTTGGAAACACTATCTGTATAGGGAGAAGTGAAAGATTTTTACAGATCACAAGAGTCTGAAGTACTTCTTCATACAGAAAGAGCTGAATATGAGACAGCAGAGATGGTTAGAGCTGTTGAAGGACTATGACTGTGACATTAGCTACCATCTGGTCAAGGCTAATGTGGTAGCCGATGCACTAAGTAGAAAGACGGCAGTGGTTGCACAGTTGTCCGTTCAAAGACCATTGCATGCAGAGATCCAGAGATTTGAGCTTGCAATTTATGCTAGGGGCGATGCTTCTAATCTTTCTACCCTGAAACTACAGTCGACTCTGAAGGACAGGATTCGGGCCGGTCAGTTTTCTGATGAGAAATTACAAAAGTGGAGACCGAGGGACGAGTCTAAGGGTCTAAGGTTGTATTCTGTCGAGGATGGCGTAGTCCGATATCGCGACAGACAGTGGGTTCCTAGTGGTGATTCACTGAGAGAAGACATTATGAAGGAAGCCCACAACACCCCGTACTCTATTCACCCGGGGAGTACGAAGATGTATAAGGATTTGCAAACCTTGTATTGGTGTCTGGGCATGAAACGAGATATTTTGCATTTTGTATCTGAGTGCTTGACATGTCAGCAAGTCAAGGTAGAGCATCAGAGACCTGCAGGAAAGCTTAAACTGCTCGCTATTCCAGAGTGGAAGTGGGAGAACATCACGATGGATTTTATGACAGAGTTACCCAGGACAGTTAGGGGATATAATACCATTTGGGTGATAGTTGATCGGTTCACTAAATCAGCACATTTTCTACCGATCAAGAAGATTTTCACCATGGCTCAGTACGCAGAGCTGTACATTAGAGAGATAGTCAGATTGCATGAGATTCCATTGTCCATTGTGTCAGACAAGGACCCAAGGTTTACATCTGCATTCTAGAAGAGTCTGCATCAGGATTGGGTACCAAGTTTCTATTCAGTAAGTCTTTCCATCCTTAGACCGACATTCAATCTGATAGAGCCGAAGTTACCTCTCGTGGAGTTCACATACGACAACAGTTATCAATCATCTATGGGTATGGATCCTTACGAGGTACTTTATGGGAGAAAGTGTAGATCACCGATATATTGGAATGAGGTAGGTGAATGAGCAGAGTTGGGTCCAGAAATTGTCACACAGACTGCAGAGCTAGTAGTCAAAATCCAGGATTGGATGAAGACTGTTCAGAGCCGACAGAAGAGTTGTGCAGATAAGCGGCGCAGAGATCTATAGTTTGTTGTGGGAGATCACGTCTTTGTGAAGGTTGCACCTATGAAGAGTGTAATGAGATTTGGCAAGAAAGGCAAACTCAGTCCTAGATTTTGTTATAGTAGGTGCCCGTCAAGCCAAGTGTTGGCCGAGTGTTCACAATGAAACTCTATGTATAAACAATCTTTATTTTAATAATATTTGAAATTATTGTTTTTGCACATCTTTATCTATATACCCATGCTAGTTGCATAGATAAAGTCCTTGAATATACAAATAGTAGAGAGAATATTAGATGCTCATATGATGAGTATCATGAAACTCATATTTGCAATACTGTATATTTTAAACAGTTCTTAGTCGATTCAGCCGCCGCTAAGAAGGATATAGGCCGCTCGAGTTTGAGACTAGTATCTGCGATGTGAGTACCATGTTTCATTGGTAGGGGACATTGTGATGTCCGAACATGCAGATAGGTGCTCCTTGTAGAGTGCACTGAACAACACTCCATAAAGGACATTCCAATTGGTTCTCACTTCTCGAGTGGAAACGTCCTGGTTTATGGTTGTGCACCATTAGTCCTTATGATCCGGGACAACATTGACACTCTATGTGCTAGCATTGTACTTTGACTTGTTTACCGACTCTCATGGGGTAATCAGGTGGCAAGGTTGGGTGTTTTGTCGAAATATATAGGAGTCGATGCATTGTAGTCGGGGATTCACCGCTTATCTTTGGGTATGGATATCCTATGTGATCACATGTATATGTAGTATGAAATCTCTGATCAGAGTATGGTGGTAATTATGAAAGGGTTTCATAGATTACACCCTCGATGCAACTACGACATGACACATAGTATCGATTCTTTGATAGCTCTCGATATACCAATAGTTGTCGAATCGGTCGGGATATATGAGATGAAGTGACCATATTATACGCTAACCATAATTGAATGGTTCTTGCAGGCACTATCATTTGATACCTAGGGAATCATGTAAGCGATGCTGCTAGGCGTTTAATATGATTGGTTGGTTACTATCAGACTTGAGTGCTGACGTTCTTATTATCAAGGAGTTGATAAGTAAGAATGGAGCAACTGGGGTATGCTCATATAAGGACATGTTTAGTCTCGAATCACATTGAGATGTGAACCCACGGCTAGTTGTATCATTTAACTATTGAGGGTCACACAAGTGCTAACTTTCTAGATCCCGTTGAGAAGTAAAATAGTTCAATGTGTTTAACGGCTTATAAAGGAGTTTATAAGCGCAAATAAAAATAGAAGTATGACTTCTAAAAGGAGAATGTAACTTTTAATTTAAGGAAGTGTTCCTAAATTAAAAGTTGGCCAAACAAATAATGTATTTAAAATTGTGCTTTTCATAAACATTATTATGGACTTAATTAAATTAATTCAAGTGTTGAATTAATTAAACAATAGTGGGCCTAGTAGAGTTCAAATAATTAAATTAATTCAAGTGCTGAATTAATTAAATAATATTGAGTCTTGTAGAGCCCAATAGAAAATAATTAAAAACTAGTGGGCTTGATTAAAATCAAGTAAGATTTAATTAGTCTCAAATATGTTTGAGATATTTAAATAAAAGTTCATGGGCCTTGTAATTGTTGCAAGCCCAAATAGAATTGTATGCTTGGGAGATGAAAGGTTGGAGACAACTTTTTGAGTCAATGGGATGCATGCCTTTGGGACACACTTTAACTTTTTACACAACCAATAAAAATGTCTCCCCTTCTCTCCTAAACAAATGAGTTGGCCGAAATTTGCAAGAACCATTCTCCTTCATTTTTGGTTCTTCACTTGTTGACGAATGCACACACTTCTCAAAGAAAAATGCCATAATTTTTCTAGTGCAAAATTAGAGTTGATCTACCTTGTTAGCGGTGGACCTAATTTTGAAGAAAGGAGTCCATTTTGAGCAAGGAGTGGTGTTGGAAGCTTGTAGATTGTCTACCTTCAAGAGCCAAGTTGTTTACAACTTGGTTGGAGCCAAAAAACATCAATCCTTGTGATTGATAGGTATATTTCCTAAACACACTATGAATGTCATCTTTGTATTTATTGTATTTGCTACACATCTTAGTGTTTAGGGTGCTTGTTTTTGCTAGAAAAATAATTTCAAACTTTCGTTGCGCATTCGGGAACCTTAACTGATCCCCTTTGAAGTGGTATCATGAGCTATGGTTACTATTTTGTGTAGTATATACATGATATTATATTGAGGTCAATTTTTAACCGCATAAGACAATCAAAACGACAAATCGAAGGCCGGTTTTTGGGCAATTTTTTGGCAGCAAGTTGCTGCCCATTTCGTTCAGCTTGGGCTGCCCGAACAGCCCCCTTCGAAAATTAAAAAAAAATTGTAAGTTGGCCGGAATCCGGCGACGGAGCTCCGGCGACGGCGATGATGACTAGGGCTTTTAAAAGTGTTTTGGAATATCAAAGTGTCAGGGCCTTGAAGTTGTTGGGCCATTAGATGGTTAATACAATTTGTGAATTTAAATGGGCCAAAATGTTTTTGGTGAAAAATGATTTTTTTGGGCCCTTAAGTTTAAATTTACAAAAGTTGTACATATTTTCTCATGAAATAAATAATTGAAGTTGGACTTTAATTATTTATAGTAAATTGTGATTTACAAGAAATTCGGTTGTAAATAAATTAATTAGAAAGTAGACAAAGGAGTTTGTATACTTTGTTGATTTAGTTTATAATCGTGGCGGTTAGTGATTGAATCAAGATATATAATATTGGATCAATTGATTATTGTGATAATTAATTGATGGTGTATGATATATGATATTATGCATTAAGGATGATCAAAAGACCAAACTCAATTTGCTAGGTGTATGCTAGGATATTTTGTGTTGAATGATTGTAATAATTATCAATTTATAAGTGAGCTTGGTTTATGGCCCGTTCCCACCCCATGAGATGTATCCCTATTTGTCATGGATATTTATTTGTAAATATTAGTATAGCGGAAGATCAAGATTGGAAGATGGTGGCCTTGATGATTATGAAGATCGAAGACATGTAAATATTGAACGCTTATGTAAAAGTTGCATTTGCATCCCATGCATTTCCCTAGGATTGGACCTAGGCCCATGTTTAGCTCACACGGGCCATTAGTATTGGGAAAATTGATCATCCTTGTTTTGTTTACTGTTTATAATATATGCATGATATGTTTTAAATAATGAGTATGTGCGTTATTATTATAATAATAACAAAGTTGCATGAATCCGGCAAACATACGATCAAACATGGCGAGCTTTAAAATAAAATTAATGATGAGACCTTTCAAAATTAAAAACCCTCATTTTGAATAAGATTCAAAATTAATATCAAGCCCGAAAAGGGGAATTATAAAGGTGTTTATAATTTTCATGTCTTCCATCAACAATGGGTGTATGATGAACGCTACCCGTGTTCGGGGCTCGACTCATATTATTATTGGGGGGGGGGGGGGGGCTGGATACCGGAAAGCTGGAAAGCTGTGACATCCATTGACATGGTGATGTGAACTACGTGGAACTCCCATGATTTCGGCTCCTGTTATTGAGGGAACTCATGGCGACCGTCCATTAAGGTTCAACATCGATGGGTAAGGCTTGACACGTAAAGATGAACGACGTCATATTATTGGGTCCTAATCAAACGTGAGACAAAAGTTTACGTAGATGGTTGCATGGTGATTCAATTGGAAACTACCTTTTAGGAATTATGATTGGCTGATATTATTCGGGATCATAATTTGCTAATTTGACCTTACGTACCTACTAAGGAAAGGAGTTTCTCGTTTTCACTAGAGGGTAGTGAAAAATGTCAAAACAGTGGGAGCGAAAATTTATGAAGTAAAAGTCCATACTTTATATCTTACTAAATATTTTAAAATAGTTATTAAGATTTATCTGTTTTACTTTTCAATACTTTTTGACAATGTCTTCGATTCGCAATCCGCTATCTGTAATACTCGACAAACACGTATTAACCGGACCTAATTACCTCAATTGGCTAAGAAATCCGAAAATCGTCTTGAATTCGGAGAGGATAGCATATACACTTACTCAGTTGCCCCCTGTTGAGGCTCCGACTGACTACACTCCTGAGGAATTGCAGACTTAGAAGGAATGGTGTGACCATGACTTGAAAGCCAAGTATTATATGAAGGCTTCTATGAATGATAACAAGTCGGTTTTTATGTGGGTTCTTCATCTGGTACGAAGATTGGTCCACATGGGAAGGGAAAGAAGCGTTCTTTCCAAACGTACCAAGAAGATCGTGCCCTTGAAGAGGCAATCTCCGAGTCCCGCTGTGGCAGCCATACCAGTGAAGGCTGACAAGACTGTTGATGTATGTCATCACTGCAAGAAGTCTGGACATTGGAGGCGTAACTGCAGAGAATATCTTGCCCAAAAGGGTTCTGGAAATGGTATGTTCTACATTGAAGTTAACATTTCAATTAACTCTAATTCTTGGGTATTGGATACCGGCTGTGGTTCACATCTCTGTAATGATTTACAAGTGATGGGAAGAAGTATGAGACTTAGGGAAGGTGAGACCTTCTTGAGGATGGGCAATGGAGCAAGAGTTGCTGCCAAGGCCGTAGGAGATGTTTACTTATTGTTGAACAATGATTTTAAGTTGATTTTAAGAGATGTTTTTTTTGTACCGGATTTGGTGAAAAACATTGTTTCCATTTCTATGCTTGATAAATATGGATATTCTTGTTTGTTTAGCAAAGGTGTTTGCAACATTTACAAGAATGAATGTTTGATTGGTACTGGAGAACTTGAAAACGATCTCTATAACTTAAAATTTAAAGATATTCCACTAAACAATGTCCAAGAAATAACAACAACAAACAAGAGAAAGCAAGATACTCTTAATACGGCACAATTATGGCATGCTCGATTAGGACATATTTCCTAAGAAGGATGAACAAGCTAGTGGGAGTGGGCATTTTTGATATGTCTGATATTAATTCTCTCCCAACTTGTGAATCCTGTCTAAAAGGAAAGATGACCAAAATTTCCTTTAAGGTCAATGTGAATCAAGCCAAAGGGTTATTGGATTTGATCCATACCGATGTGTGCGGTCTGCTTAGCATCACCACTAAGCATGGACATGCCTACTTCATCACCTTTACCGATGACTTTTCGAGGTATGAGTATGTGTATTTGATGAAATACAAGTCTGAAGCTTTTGAAAGATTCAAAGAATTCAGAAGTGAAGTAGAGAAATAGTTGGGACGAAGGATCAAGTCGCTTCGATCGGATCGAGGTGGTGAGTACTTGAGTGCCGAGTTCCAAGAGTATCTTAGGGAGAATGAGATTCTCTCGCAGTGGACTCCGCCTGCTACACCACAGTTGAATGGTGTTTCGGAGTGTCGTAATCGGACTTTGATGTACATGGTTCGGTCTATGATGGGGTTCACGGAGTTGCCGCCATCCTTCTGGGGATATGCGCTTGAGACAGCGGCACTGTTGTTGAACAATGTTCATTCAAAGGCAATTGATAAGACACCATATGAGATATGGATGGGTAAGCCTCCCAAGTATTCTTATCTTAGAATATGGGGATGCTCTGCTTATGTTAAGCAGGTAGTGGGAGATAAATTTGATAGTCGATCCATTTTATGTTACTTTGTGGGATATCCAAGGAATTCAGTTGGATATTATTTCTATCATACCCAAGAAACAAAGGTGTTTGTTTCTAGGAATGCAACTTTTTTGGAAAAGAAATTTCTTTTGGATAGAAAAAGGGTGATGATAGAACTCGAAGAGGTTCGAGAGACACCCACAATTGAAGGACCCACACCCGAAGAGCCAAGACAGGAGATACAAGCTCCTAGAAGATCCGAGAGAGTCTCGAGACCACTTATGAGGTATGGTCTGCTTCCTGAAGAGGGCCATTATGAGCCTAACCATGGATGTGATCCAAGGACCTTCAAGGATGCGTTATCTGATGCCGATTCATCCAAGTGGCTTGAAGCAATGGAATCTGAGATGAATTCTATGCATTCGAACCAAGTGTGGAATCTCGTGGATCCACCTGAGAGAATTTTTCCCATAGGGTGTAAATGGATTTACAAGAGGAAACTTGGGGCGGATGGGAAGGTATTGACCTTCAAGGCGCGATTGGTGACAAAAAGATATACTCAAAGACAAGGAGTTGACTTTGAGTAAACCTTTTCTCCAGTTGCAATGTTCAAGTCTATAAGGATATTGCTAGCCATAGCTGCATGGTATGAGGAACCCTATGTGTATAAGAAGGTCAGTGGGAGTGCTGTGACATTCCTTGTGCTTTATGTTGATGACATTCTACTCATTGGGAATGATGTAGGGATGTTGCAATCAACTAAAATATGGTTAGCGAGTAAGTTCTCGATGCAGGACTTGGGTGAAGCATCTTTTGTATTGGGAATACAGATCTATAGAGATAGATTGAGAAGATTGCTTGGTCTCACACAGTCCACATACATTGATACCATCGTGAAGCGATTCTCGATGGATGAGTCCTAGAGAGGACATCTACCAATGTGTCATGGCGTGTCCCTATCCAAGTCTATGTCTCCCAAGGTTGATGCAGAGATAGCGGCGATGACAAGAATTCCTTATGCATCTGCAATTGGTAGCATCATGTATGGGATGATATCTACACGTCCTGACGTGGCTTTCTCACTAAGTGTAGTAATTAGATATCAATCGAACTCTGGTCTTCCACACTGGAAAGCTGTGAAAGACATACTCAAGTATTTGAGAAGGACCAATAAGTTTTTCTTGGTCAATGGGTAGAGAACTGAAATTGGAAGGCTATACCAACTCTAGCTTCCAAAGAGATATCGATGACAGAGTCAACCTCTGGGTTTGTATTCATGCTCAATGGTGCTACTGTCTCTTGGAAGAGTTCCAAGCAAGATAGTACTGCGGATTACACCACTGAGGCCGAATACATTGCTGCATCAGCTGCAGCAAAGGAGGCTGTTTGGATAAGGAATTTCATCCAAGAGTTGGGCGTCATTCCTAATGGATTTGCTCCTGTCCCGGTGTTTTGTGACAACACGGGAGCTATAGCTCAAGCAAAGGAGCCAAGGTCTCATCAAAAATTCAAACATGTATTGAGAAAATAACACATCCTCCGAGAGATTGTGGAAAGAGGAAAAGTGTCGATTGACAAAGTCGGCTCCGCAGATAATGTTGCTGATCCACTAACTAAGCCATTACCTGGACCATTATTCGAGAAGCATCGCGGATCAATGGATTTGAAGCACATGGGTAGTTGGCTCTAGTGCAAGTGGGAGATTGTTAGAGTAGGTGCCTGTCGAGCCAAGTGTTGGCCGAGTGTTCACAATAAAACTCTATGTATAAACAATCTTTATTTTAATAATATTTGAAATTATTGTTTTGGCACATCTTTATCTGTATACCCATGCTAGTTGCATGGATAAAGTCCTTGAATATACAAATAGTAGAGAGAATACGAGATGCTCATATGATGAGTATCATGAAACTCATATTTGCAATACTGTATATTCTAAACAGTTCCTAGTCGATTCAGCCGCCGCTAAGAAGGATATAGGCCGCTCGAGTTTGGGACTAGTATCTGTGATGTGAGTACCATGTTTCATTGGTAGGGGACATTGTGATGTCCGAACATGCAGATAGGTGCTCCTTGTAGAGTGCACTAAACAACCCTCCATAAAGGACTTTCCAAGTGGTTCTTACTTATCGAGTGGAAACGTCCTAGTTTATGGTTGTACACCATTATTCCTTATGACCCGGGACAACATTGACACTCTATGTGTTAGCATGGCACTTTGACTTGTTTATCGACTCTGATGGGGTCATCAGGTGGCAAGGTTGGGTGTTTTGTCGAAACATATAGGAGTCGATGCATTGTAGTCGGGGATTCACCGCTTACCTTCGGGTATGGATATCCTATGTGATCACATGTATATGTAGTATGAAATCTCTGATCAGAGTGTGGTGGTAATTATGAAAGGGATTTATAAAGGAGTAAAATAGTTCAATGTGTTGAATGGCTTTGAGAAGTAAAATAGTTCAATGTGTTGAATGACTTATAAACGAGTTTATAAGCGCAAATAAAAATAGAAGTGTGACTTCTATAAGGAGAATGTAACTTTTAATTTAAAGAAGTGTTCCTAAATTAAAAGTTGGCCAAACAAATAATGTATTTGAAAATTGTGATTTTAATCAACATTATTATGGACTAAATTAAATTAATTCAAGTGTTGAATTAATTAAACACTAGTGGACCTAGTAGAGTCCAAATAATTAAATTAATTCAAGTGTTGAATTAATTAAACAATATTGAGTCTTGTAGAGTCCAATAGGAAATAATTAAAAACTAGTGGGTTTGATTAAAATGAAGTAAGGTTTAATTAGTCTCAAATATGTTTGAGACATTTAAATAAAAGTCTACGGGCCTTGTAATTGTTACAAGCCTAAATAGAATTGCATGCTTGGGAGGTGAAAGGTTGGAGACAACTTTTTGAGTCAATGGGCATGCATGCCTTTGGGACACACTTTAACTTTTTACACAACCAATAAAAATGTCTCCCCTTCTCTCCTAAACAAATGAGTTGGCCGAAATTTGCAAGAACCATTCTCCTTCATTTTTGGTTCTTCACTTGTTGATGAATGCACACACTTCTCAAAGAAAAATGTTCTAATTTTTCTAGTGCAAAATTAGAGTGGATCTACCTTGTTAGTGGTGGACCTAATTTTGAAGAAATGAGTCCATTTTGAGCAAGGAGTGGTGTTGGAAGCTTGTAGATTGTCTACCTTCAAGAGCCAAGTTGTTTACTACTTGGTTGGAGCCAAAAAACATCAATCCTTGTGATTGATAGGTATATTTCCTAAACATACTATGAATGTCATCTTTGTGTTAATTGTATTTGCTACACATCTTAGTGTTTAGGGTGCTCATTTTTGCCAGAAAAATAATTTTAAACTTCCGTTGCGCATTCATGCACCTTAACCGATCCCCTTTTAGATTTGTAGGACCATTTGAGATTTTTGAGAGTGTTTGTACACTAGCCTGCAGAGTTGCATTACCACCGAATCTGGCAGGAGTTCATAATGTGTTCCATGTCTCGATCCTGCTGAAACACATGTCGAATCCTTCGCATCTGCTGAATTATGAGCCTCTGCAGTTGACACCGGACATGTCTTTCGAGGAAAGACCTACCTAGATTTTGAACAGACATGAGAGGAGACTCTAGAACAAGGTGATTCAAATGGTCAAAGTCAAGTGGCTGAATCATTCCGAGGAGGAGGCTACTTGAGAGACCGAGACTGAGATGAGGAGTTGATACCCAGAGCTTTTCGGTAAGTTTTACATTTTGAGAACGAAATTCAATTTAAAGAGGTATAAATTGTAAGATGTAGAAATTCGAACGACGTAACATGAATGCATGCAAATATAGTGTTTTATTAAAATGTCTGAGTTATTTTTTTAATGCGTCAATACGATTAGGACATGATTTTATGCTTTTATTTCACGAGTTACTGGATTTCATTTATTTGGACTTTAACAGTACTTTCACGCTCGAACGAGGAACGGAGAATGGGGACAGTTAAGGAAAATGTTTTATTAAATAATTACCTTCAATTATTTAATATATGGTTATTTAATATTAATTTTAAAAAATGAGTCTTTTTAAGATATTTTTACGCATCGAGCCATATTTTAAACTGGTAGGCAATTTTTAGCTAAGTGGATGACTTTTTGAGGGTTCGGGTAATATTTTCGAAAAAGTACCTAAAAGAAATATTTTACGTACGTGTCATTGGGCCTAATGGGCTTGTTTTATTGGGATTTTGGGCCTAGACCTCTACACTTTAATATTTTAAACCTAGGCCAATTATCCTAATTAATTTTTATACTATTTTGCACTTCCAAAACCCTACTCTCACCCCTCCAACTCAGCCGCCCCACTCTCCTCCTCTAGTAGCTAGGGTTCATTCAGTTTTGGTAAAGAAAAACGCAGCCAAGATCTTCCCCGTCCCTTCGATGTTCGTCCCTCGCTTTGTTGGTTGTCTTTTTTAGTGCAATTCTTCGTCAAGGCATGCCCGATTCCTTTTTTTTTTATCATCGATCACGTCATGATATGTATTTTGATTTCATTTGCATGATGTAATATAGATCTACTGGTATGATTGGATTTTACATGAATTTATTTTGAAAAACATGCATATGCTCACGCTTTTTTTTTATGGCTTGAAGTGGGCTGCCATGGCCGATGGTTAGGGTCATGAATCACATCAAGGAGAGGATGTTTAGATGCTTGAATCAGATTTGGAGTGAGTGTTGTAGGTAGCCAATCGTTTCCCTTGTTGTGGCTCGGTTTTGGAGAGTTCGGGTGGTTCACGTGTATTCAAGAGTATGGGGCTGAGGGTCATGGCTAGGGCAGTTCAGGAAGATTTGGTTGTGGTCTAGGATAGGTTGGTTTGAGCCTGGTATGGGCCGAGTGAGCGTAAGATGGCTTGGCTTCAAGGTGGAAATTTAGGCTTTTCCCCGCAAGTGTGGTGCCGCGGCGCTGCCCAGATGGCGTTGTAGAGCTTGAGCTTCGGCTCTTGTAGCGCCACAGCACTGATGCATGGGGCCTAGGCGCTTACAAGCGCCGCAGCGCTACCCAGCCAGCACCTAGGCGCTAGTCCTATACTTGAGGGTTAATTATTTTTATGAGCATGGTTTGTTTTGGGTGTTGATATGTCAATGTGTCCGAGGTTATTGAGGGTTTAATTTGGTCATACGGGGTTTTGGTTAGGAATCTCTGAACTGTATTTAATATTCGGGTAAAAATCGAGACTCCGGTCTAAGTTTTAATTGGATTATAGAAGTTAAAGTATGGGCTTAAGTTTACGTCTAAGAAGTGATTAAAAATAAGTTTTTAAGGCGTTCGATAAGTTTGATTAGCAATTGGTCAATTTTGCAACCGAGTTATGTTATCAGTCCTAGCAGTGCCCTGACAACTGTTTATGCATATTTAAAATGTGTATGGTGATATTGAACATGGATTTTTATGTTAATGTTAGAAACACCTTGCATACTTGGTTTTAAGAAAATGTATGTATATGCATGAATTTTACAAGTGATGAATATGATGGCATGTTTTTGAAGGAGGTGAGTTAGTTGTGACTAATACGAACACAAACACGGACATGTAAGGCTAGGGCTCAGTGGACGGGTAAAACTATCGCTGATGTCCCCGCCACCGGGTACCGCGGTTATACGTAGATGGATCCATCGACCTAGAGCTGATACCAAAATCACAACTAATGTTCTGAATTCAATTAAGGAAAAGGAATATGTACATGATGTTATGACATGACATGATTTGATATGAATATGTTTACGTTATGTTTATGTTTTGAAGATCATGGAAGTTACTTTGTTTACAGTACTTTTCACGGTTGCATGATATATAAATGTACTTGTTATAACGGTTCGGGTGTGTTAAGTCTTTAGACTTACTATATTTGATTGAAGCAGTGAACAGCTGGTTGATGAGGAGACTGGAGATGCTGAGGACTGAATGGACTAGGGCTGGTGGTGCACTGGAAACCCAGGATCTTGCATTTTTTTTCGTGTAATAGGATTAGGAGTTATGGGTTTTAAACAGTAGTTAAAAATTTTCAAGATTTTTATGCTTTGATGATTGTCAGATTTCTAGATATTTGATGATGTTCATTTTTAAACAGTAACTCCTTTGATGAAGTCACATTTTAAGATTTTATTTAACTGCAGTTATTTTTTTATTGATTGGATGACTTTTAAAATGCATGATTAACTTATTTATATGTTTATATGTGTGTGTATTTAAGAGGTAGACGTTTCAAAAATCTTTTTCTCACATAAACTTTGTGGATGTACATTCAGTTTTATAATAAATTTCTGATTGTATAAATTATCTTGAAATTTTAATATACATTTAACAATATCAAGAATTTCTTTAGCTACCGTTGAATAATTTTTCTGGGTATTATTCCATTTTCAGAATAAAATCTTAATAAATATTCTTGATTTATTAAAGGATCAAATTGTTTTAAAATTCCTCCGAAACCTATATTAGAAGCATTTATGTGAACAATTTTTTACCATTAGGAATTTTCTAACATAAGACAAGGAATATTTTTAACTTTTTCTTTAATTATTTTAATATCCTCAATATTCTTATTCCAAGTCAAAGGATTTTTCTTAAGCCTATCTTTAAAAATGAAGAATCTTCATTTAGATTTTTTATATAAGGAAATATATAGTTTAAACCTCCTAAAAATATTTGTAATTGAGTTTTATCAATTATATTATTAGGAAATTTAGAACCAAATCAATACTTCCTTGAATAGAAATAATTTTTCTTTTGTTAAATATATGACCAAAAAATTTAATATTAGTCTGAAATAATGACATTTTTGGTTTTGATATAACTAGACCATTTTAAATAATAATTTTTTTAAACATATCTAAATGCTTAAATGAGTTTCAATATTATCAGAAAAAATTATAATGTCGTCAATATAAATAATGATAAAATTACTTCTAAGCATAAAATATATCATTCATGATTTGTTGAAAATCTAAAGGAGCATTCTTCAGACCAAAATGCATAAATGTCCAATCATAATGTCCAATAGGGACATTAAAAGCAGTTTTATATCTATCAGATTCCGTTGGGTGCAATAATCGTCTCTGCTTGGTAGAGCGATCGAACCGTGGTGCTAGAGCTGCTGTGCGGTTTAAAAGATTTGAGTTGCACCATTACTACTAGCTATAGCTTTTGGTAAAGCGGCAAGCGCTCGGTCCCAACAATTGGTATCAGAGCCAAGATCACAGGTTCGATTCCCATTGATTTCAAGGAGTGCAATTATTGAGAGAGAGATTGTTGGGTGCAATAATTGTCTCTGCTTGGTAGAGCGATCGAACCGTGATGCTTGATCTGTTGTGCGGTTTAAAAGATTTGAGTTGCACCATTACTACTAGCTATAGCTTTTGGTAAAATGGCAAGCGCTCGGTCCTTCAGATTCTTTAATTTGAATTTTCCAAATTCCTGATTTTAAATCAAAATTTGAGAAAATTAATGCAGGAATATGTCTGTCTCATAAATCTTTTTTATTAGGAATTGTACGTCTGATCAATTTTAAAACTTTATTAAGATGTTTATAGTTTACAATAATCTAGGAACACCATGTTCCATTAATTTGTATATGTTTTCCTTCAAAAGTTCCAGTAATATTTTTTTAATTAACTAAGGTTAGAAGATATATTTTATAATTTAAGGAACGACCAAATACAAGTTAGCTATAAATATCTTTTGCTAATAAAAAACTAGTTGAAATAAAACTTTTATCTTTGCAAATATATGTTTTCGTAATATATAATTTATTTCCAAAGGTTTTCCTCCAGCATATGAAATTGTGTGAGTAGCTTTATAAAAATATTTAGTAGGAATCATTCATTCTCATATAACATTTAAATGAACACAACTATCAATCATGACTATAAAATCTTTTTTATAAGAATTCTCAGTTAATAACGTAATATTAGGGCACCAGTTTTGTGATAATATAGGTATTACTTCTGGAAAAATTTTCTCCAAGGTGCTAAGAATTAAGAACAAATTTTTCTTTGTTATTTTCAATGATATAAACACGATGATTTAAATTTTTATTATTTTGTTGTAATTGAAGGATCGTTTGCAGAGCACCTTGAGGTGCTTCAAACAAAATATTCTCCAAGAGCTACAATAGCTCGTGTTCTAAGAATGTATACACCAATGAATTAGATCGAGTTTGGTATAGAACCTAGCGAAAAAAACTCGAAATAATCATTCGTTAAGAAACACTGATATATTTGTATATCTTGTGTAACTGAATAACCAAAAGATTAGATTAGTTTTTGCATTCATTAGTTCAGTTATGGTGAGAACTGAACCGACGGATGCTCTAACTGGTTAAATCAGTTTGAAAACAATAGTTAAACAGTTAAATACACAAGATATGTTTATGGATGTTCGGAGAATTCAACTGCTCCTATGTCACTTCTTCTACCACCTCGGGTAGGATTCACTAGAAGACTTTAATTTATACAACTACTTGTACAAACCCACCTAGCTTAAGACTTACTCACTGCCTAACTGAACTCCTAGACTAGACCGAAGGCAGCACCTTCCAGTCAACATTTCTTTAACGTCTATGTGAGAAAGACTACATACACAAGTTTATTGTCTTTGTGCAAGACTGTATTTGAGTGGTGGGGTGTGTGTGTGTGTTTGAGAGAGAGAGAACTAATCTCTGAAAAATATCCGAATGTGTTCACACATTGAGGGAAATATGCTTCTAAACTAAGCTGATAACACGTTTTAGTGTTCCCTCTGGGTTGATTGCTTCTTGTAAGCTGATAAGTAAATAAGCGTGCCCCCCTTTTTTTTTCTTCACACACTTTAGTATATACTCTCTCTTATCTTTTTTGCTGATGGTCTTGAGCTTGTATATATAGAGAAATTGATATCGTACTTCAAGACTCATCACATATGATCGTTGCAGCTTTGAATGTGTTCCTTGGTATATGTGTCTTGACTTTTCTGACATGCCTTCAGGAATCTCTTGGCTTTAATCTTTGCTGCAACGTCCATTATTGTACCTTTGATCGTACTTATATTTGTATCTTTGTGCGTGGCTGGAATCCAATAAGATAAGCTTGTCGTGATCTGCAACTGAATGATTCCTAACTGATCATCTGAACTGATCTTCAGTTGGATTGGTGAAATCAGTTGGCTCGTCAGTCGAACTAAATTCACTCTTTCAGTTGAACTGGTCAGCTGGGTTCTTCATCAGTTGAACTCTTCATCAGCTGGCCGGGCTTCTGAAGATCTTCTGTTGAATCATTCATCAGCTGGACAGTCAGTTAAATTGTTCTTTGATATGTCAGCTGAACTGATTCAGTTTGGTCGATCAGTTGGTATTTTCAGTTAACGTCTCGATAGCTTCAGTTTTGCCTCGCTTAACTGATCAGTTAGAAGTCTGATTAGTTCCTAGCTACCTGCGCACTAAGGTAAATCACTAGAAACAAAATAGCAAGTTTTGTTAACATCAAAATCAAGATTGCGAACATGAAATGTTTCAACTGTAATATTCTTATTTTTTATTTGACAATATTAATCTCTTTAATTAAATCTTCTACAATAACTAGATTTTGCTTATTGTACTTTTTTTGTAAAAGTTTATTTAATATTTTCATAGAGTAAGTTTGGTCACTTTAATGAAAAGAATTTTGATTACTAACAGAAGGAATATTTTTCATTTGATCAATAATTTGAATTTTTAAATTTGGATCTTGAATCATTTTAAGGAATTCTAGAATATTATTATTAGTTAAGACACTAATATTAGGATCTTGAAATTGAGACATGAGTTTATAAAATTAATCATTCTTATTATCAATTAGATGATGTATACAAGATTGTCTTTGAATAATTGTCCTTGAATACAAGCATTACATTTTTCTTTTTCTAAAAAGATAATCATTGGTTATAGTATCTTCTAATAATAAAATTCATTATCTTCTGAATAATAATTTTCAGAATTACTAGAGTCAGAATTCTTATAAGAGTCCATTATTATTTTAAATAAAGTTTCTTTTAGATTATCATTAGAATCCAAATTATTTGTTTTTTAACCCAGCATTGATTAACATAATAACTAGGTTTATTACATTTTCTATAAATAATAGGGAATTTTTTTTATAATTTTCTTCTTTCCATTTTTCATGGATTTTTATTTTTTCTTATCACACAAATGACTTCTTTTTTTATAAGGTTTATTATTTTTATCTTGAATTTTATTATTACTACAATTAGGTAATTCATAAATTCTAGATAGGAAAATGTCTTTATACCTGTAACACCCCAGATTCGAAAACTGCCCCTATTGTACCAAGACTTTCTAACTCACTTGTATCTTCATTCACACGTACCCTAAGAAACTTCCCGGGAGGTCACCCATCTTAAAATTGCCCAAGTCAAACAAGCTTAATTTTGAAGTTCTTATGTGATGAGCTCCCGAAAAAAAAATACATCTTCTTGAAATGAGCAGTACCTATCAAATTTTTTAAGCAATCCACAACTGCACAGTCCCATATCTGAACAGTTTTGGAGTCCCTCTAATTCCGATGTGAGATCGGTTCATTCATGTTCCCTTCACCTAGAAGCCTGCCAGGAGCCGCTCATTGTCTGTGCAACCTAATTGCACTGGTGATTACCCCTCGCACTCTTCAGTCCCGGGCCTCACATGCCCACCAGCTTTCTCTTGGTTCGTCCTCGAACCACACCGTATTAAGAGAGATCGTCTCTGATACAAACTATAATGCCTCAGATTCAACAAATGTCCTCACTGTACCAAGATGAGTCTTTCCAGCATGCTTATGTCCTCACTCACACGCACCCTAAGAAACTTCTCAAGGAGTCACCCGTCCCAGAATTGCCCCAAGTCAAGCACACTTAACTTTTGAGTTCTTATTTGATAAGCTCTCGAAAATAAGATGCACCTTGTTGATATGATAATGCATATCAAATCTTTTAAGCACTTCTCAACTGCACAGTCTCATACAACAACAATTGGCAGTAAGCTGGCCCAACATGAGACTCAACTCATGCCCATGCACCACTACTGGTCATGGATCGTAGGTTGGTCCAACATGGGCTATGCACCGTCACTCGTAGAATATCTCATCCCTGGAAAGTGATTTCTTTCGCCTCCCTCAACACTTGAACCCAAGATCTCTAGGCTTAAGTACATAAATTCTTAAAATGTTGGTACCAACTAGCCCAATTAGTATGTTTCAAGATGTAGAACCTGTAAATCAGTCTACGTTTAAGCCATGCATAATTCTAGATTTTTAAATTTAATTGACTTCATTGCATGATTATTTTAAATGCATTTCTTTGAAGTTAATTATTTTATTATTTCAGTTCAGTAGTTTGATTTTTTAGCATTTCAGTTATTTCAGTGAGGCCGGACTGGAGTTGGAGTTTTGAGATAGAATTTAAGATTCGAGAAATATTTCCAGAAGTTAATTTAGCTAGCAACTAAGTTCATTTAAGTTAGAAAGGGAGGTTTGAGGATTTAATTTAATTATTTGAGGTGATTAAGAAATGAACTCATTTAAGTTACTTAATTAAGGGTTATATTCAATAAATTATTTGAGGGATTAGTGAGGCTTTTAAGAGTTATTAATTATCAACTAGATAGCAATATTTCCCCTTCATTTTATTTGTAGATTTTCGGCCACACCCCTAGAAGAACAAACTAGGACTTGCCAACTCACCTTTGACCCATTCTTGGTTGATTAGCATGCTAATTCTTTTAGCTATTTTTCCACCTTAATTAATTAATACTAGACCACTATCCTAACCCTTGATTGGCATGATAAAATCGGCCACTATACTCTAGAATCACCCAAGAGATCATTTGATAGCAATTCAAATTCAAAATTCAAATGCATGAAGACTTGGTCTTGATATGATCCTTATATCTTGCACCATCCTCCTCACCCCTCATAACCACTCCATCACACTCCCTCCCCACCGAAATCAGACCCCTTTTCAGTAGAAAAAACGTGAGTAATAGCTAGGGAGAAAGGGAGAAAAAAATCGAGAACTAGAAAGAACAAGAGAAGCGCTCCATCTCCTCCGTGCCGCGTGGTCGTCGTTTCGTTCGTTTTCTTTCGAAACGAAACCAGGCATGTCTAGATTCTTTCTAAACCTCAATCAAGTCATATTATCATTTATTTTTCAGTACATGATCATGTTTATTCAAGCAAAAATCAAGATCCATGTCAAAACTTTTGAAAACAACACATGCAGAATTTTTGATATTTCTTGGCAAGCTTCACGTTTTTCTTGGTTTGTGAGTTTCAGGTGATTGGTTCGACTCCAGGCTCCCAAGGCGACTCCTATACACGTAATAGGATGCATTAGGACCATGTTGGCCCATTCATTCAGCCCCCATGCTTGCTGGAAAACCGAAATGACAGCAAGTTTCCCATAGGCGCAGATTGGTGTTCGAAATTTCAGTTTTTGTGTCAAGGGGTTGGATCTGATCTTGGCTGCCCTAAGGGCTCTTAGCCATGGTTGGATCACTTTCCTAGCATGTCTAAGACGTGACTAAGTCGCCTTTTTGGTGGCTTGGTCCATGTTGCATCGGTTTTAATCAAATCAACAAGAACAGCCCCTTTCCCCATTCGGCTTCTTCATTGGTTCAGCATATGGTTTCGGTTTTTGTTGCTTGGTATGGATCTTGGTTGGCCTATGGCCCATATCCACGGTTCATACCATGCTCTTAGATGTCTAGATCGTGCCATGGTCAATCAAATGGCCACTGGAATGACGCAAGACATCGATCTAAGCAAAACACTACACACGCATGCACGTTGGTTCTCGGTTGGAGTTTCGGTTGAGTTTTGGTGTGATGCGGGTTGTGGCTGGCCTAGGGCCCTTAGCCATGGTTCAAATCACTCCTTTGGATGTTGGTAAGAGTCTCTGGTCGGTGGTTCACGCCCCAATGGCCGGTAGTCTGGAAAACAACACAAGTTACACGATTGTACAGTTGCTGGAAAATTACAGCAAGTTGCTGTGTCGGTTCGGTGGCTCGTTCGAGTTCTTGGTTGGCTTTTAGCCCATGGCCTTTGACTGGATAGTGCCTCATTGAGTCAGGAAGGTCATGTTTTTGACTGTTTGTCATTTGGATCATTTTTGAGGTCGTACGAGAATTTACGGTGCGATGTGCCAAATTGACTCTCGAAAGAGCGTTTCGTGTTTTGGCCTCCATTCCACCTAGATTTCGACCCTATCATTTTAGGAGCATTATTTTATGATTTTTCAGCGTATTTTAATCATGACTATACGTCGGTTCGGTGTCGGTTCAGGTTGGCTCGGAGTCATGATTAAATGCGAAGTCATTAGGCATCATAGTCGCATCTTTTGAACGTAAATTGCGTAGTTGGTCATGTTTAAGCTATTGCATATTTTTCATAGCACAGTTAAGTTGCAGCGAGCCTGGGGACGATCCAATCCAATCCAGTTGGTAAAATTACGGGACATTTTCATTATGCCAGTTAATTATTTTACGTGCATTAAATAGAAAATGATTATTTTTTAGATTTATGCGATATGGCTTGTGGTTCATTCACTATGTGGGAGTGTTATTTTATACGGTCGCCAGTGACCGATCAGTTCAGTATGGTACCACCCGGTCGCCAGTGACCGGCCAGCTCAGTTCAGTTTCAGCCTCCCCGGTAGCCAGTTACCGATCAGTTCAGCTTAGTGCAGTGGCTACAGGCGTAAAACATAATCTCAACAGAAAATTTTACCAGTTATTTCAGTACAGGCTCCAAGGAGCAAATATTTTTACTGTGATTATCAGTTCAGTTATGCACGTATTATAATTGCTCAGTACAGATTATTTTCAGCATGCCTCAGGACAGGATATGTTATCACATGCATATTTTAATGCAGATTTTTACTCGTTACCTGCGATATATGCTTGCTGAGTCTTTAGGCTCACTAGACTTGATTGTTGTAGGTACTGATGAGGCCAGGGCCGAGGGCGGGGACCAGTGAGCCAGCTTGGGTCGGCAGTAGTGGCACCCGAGGACCTCAGAGCAGCAGTTGTTATTTTATTCCGCAAACATTTTATCAGTCGTTGGATATTTTTTTTTTAAATTGTGATTTTTGGCAAACTTTATTTTCTTCCGCTGCAATATTTTGAAATATTGAACTTGTTTCACCAGTGATTTTATGAATGAGGCCACTTAAGTTCTTTTAAAAAGAAAATTTTTAATTTTCTGCAAATTTTCAAGCAAGGAGTTTTAGGCCCTTTGCAATTGGTATCAGAGCCGACCTCTCTTAGTACGGTGTGGTTCGGGGATGAACCAAGCGGAAGCTGGTGGGCATGTGAGGCCCGGGGCCGAAGAGGGCGGGGGGTGATCGCTGGTGCCATCAGTTGCACGGACAATGAGCGGCTCCTGGCAGGCTTCTAGGTGGAAGGAACATGAATGAACCGACCCACACGGGAATGAGAGGGATTCCGAGACTGTTCAATGTAATGAACTGTACAGTTGAAGAGGGCTTAAAAAGATTTGATTTGTACTACTCATATCACGAAGGTGCATCTTCTTTTCGGTAGCTCATCAAATAAGAACTCCAAAGTTAAGCGTGCTTGACATGGGACAATTTTGGGATGGGTGACCTCCTGGGAAGTTTCCCAGGGTGCGTGTGAGTGAGGACATAAGCACGCTGGAAAGACTCATCTTGATACAGTGAGGACAGTCGTCGAATCTGGGGCGTTACAAATAAACTCCTTGTCGAGAAGTTCCTGAATCTGCTTCTTAAGCTCTGCCATCTCTGTCGGTGCTAGTCGGTACGGTGCTTTGGATATCGGAGCCGTACCTGGCATAAGCTCAATGGAGAACTCTACCTCTCTCTCAGGTGGCATACCAGAGACGTCTTCGGGAAAAACGTCTAAGAAATCTTTGACAATCGGAACATCTGAGGCTGACTGGTTGGGTTCCTCGGGGACAGATAAAAAGGTCGCTAGAAATGCCCGACACCCTCTATGCATGAGCTTCCTAACCTGAACATATGGAATAATGCGCGGTAAAGGAAAGTACATGTTCGGCTCAAATAAGAACTGCTCCATTCCAGGCGGTCGGACAAGAACAGATCTCCGCTGGAAGTCTATCAACAATCTGTTCCTCAATAGCCAGTCCATCCCTAGGATGATGTCAAATTCTGGCATCGGTAGCACGATCAGATCCGCATAAACAAGATTACCGTGCAGCTCAAGGTCTATATCTCTTATAACATTGGTGGCTGCCATCTCCTCGCCTGACGACAACACTACTGAAAAGGCTGTATCTAGCCCAATGGTCTGGATCTTGAGAAAGTTTGCAAATACCTCCGAAATAAACGAGTGAGTGGCCCCTGAATCTATCAAGGCCTTGGTAGCGGAACCAGATATAAAAATTCTCCCTGAAAGAGCGGAGCTCTAAGTTGAATCCAGTAGTTACAAGAACTAAACTTATAGACATGCTAAAGTCAAAGTTCTTCTAACTTAAATCCCCAAACTAATACTGAGTAGAGCATGCAATCCTATAACAGTTCTAAGTTCAAAAATCTAAATCCCGATTCCCAAAACGCTAAAATTCGAATAATAACTCAATGCTTAAAGGTACCTGTCAACAACATAGTTTCTGGGTTTTTTTCCGCCGCATGGAGAGCAAAAACTCTGCCTTGAGTAGGCAGATTCCTCTGAGGACATTGCAGCAACATGTGGTCTGGACTGCCACACTTAAAACACTTTCCTGAGCCAGCCATACATGCTCCAGGATGGCGACGTGAGCACCTGGGACAGACTGGGTGCTCCTGAGTCCTCGGGGTTGGGCGTCCCCGCTGCTGCTGCTGCTGGCCTCGGTTCCTGGGCGGTCCATGAAAAGGCCTCTTATTCTGCTTCTGATGCTGATGAGGAGGAGGGCGGTGCGGTGCCTGGACTGGGCGCTTGCCCAGGCGATCCCTCTCGATATCCCGCAGATCCTGCTCTGCGGCTAGGGCTTTGGAGACAGCAATCTCATAAGTAGCAGGGTCAGATACCCTAACATCCCGGCGCAAGATCGGCCGTAAACCCACTAGGAAGTGCATCAACTTGGCTCTGGCATCATTCGCGATCAGGGGCACAAAGTGACAGCCCCTCTCGAACATACGGATAAACTCCATAACCGTCATATCCCCCTGTCTCAGACTCATGAACTCGGTGGTCAGCCTGGTGCGAACCTCCTCAGCAAAATACTTGGAGTAGAAAACTTCCGTAAAGCGGGTCCATGAAAGTGTAGCCAAAGTCAAGGCTACCGAAGCTCCTTCCCACCATAAGCGGGCGTCTCCAGTGAACAGGTAGGTGGCACATCGGACTCGGTCTGCGTCCCCCAGCTCCATAAACTCAAAGATGACCTCGAGGGATTTGATCCATCCCTCGGCAACCATGGGGTCAGATGTCCCAGAGAATTCCTTCGGGCGCATCTTCATGAATCGCTCATAAATAGCCTCGGGCCCTGTCGGCCTGGCTGCGGCTGCGGCTACGGCTGCGGCATTGTTCCCCGCAAACTGTGCGAAGAACTGTGCCATCCCAGCTAACATCTGGGCACTCATGTCCGGTGGGGGTGGTGGAGGAGGTGGTAGGTCTCCCTCCGGTCTACGCTCCTCCCTGTCCTCTCGGCTAGGCTCCTCCTCTCTGTTGCGCTCTAAAATGCGTCTAGGGGGCATACTGTTCCAACATAACTCATACGTAACTAACATGCATAATTCCATAGTTTATTTTAAATGAACACTATACTGAAAATCTGGAAGCATGTTGACAAAATAATTCATGCTTTAACTGAAATGCTGAACAAAATGCTGAACTGAAAAACTTACAGACCGAAGACGTGGCTTCGTGAGCTTCTCGCGGTCAGTAGTAGTGAACCCCTATACAGAACCTGGCTCTGATACCAACTGTAACGCCCCAGATTCGACGACTGTCCTCACTGTATCAAGACGAGTCTTTCCAGCGTGCTTATGTCCTCACTCACACGCACCCTGGGAAACTTCCCAGGAGGTCACCCATCCCAAAATTGTCCCAAGTCAAGCACGCTTAACTTTGGAGTTCTTATGTGATGAGCTACCGAAAAGAAGATGCACCTTCGTGATATAAGTAGTACAAATCAAATCTTTTTAAGCCCTCTTCAACTGTACAGTCCATTATATTGAAAAGTCTCGGAATCCCTCTCATTCCCGTGTGGGTCGGTTCATTCATGTTCCTTCCACCTAGAAGCCTGCCAGGAGCCGCTCATTGTCCGTGCAACTGATGGCACCAGCGATCACCCCCCGCCCTCTTCGGCCCCGGGCCTCACATCATTCGCCCGAGCTTTTCTCCATGGGGCGCGCCGGTCTTATTTGTGAAGAAGAAGGATGGCTCGATGAGGCTTTGCATTGACTATCGGGAGTTGAACAAGGTTACAGTGAAGAATAAATACCCATTGCCGAGGAGTGAGGATCTTTTTGACCAGTTGCAGGGAGCTTCGATTTTCTCCAAGATAGATCTGCGTTTCGGTTATCACCAGTTGAGGATGAGAGATGCTGATGTTTCGAAGACAGCTTTCAGGACTCGTTATGGTCACTACGAGTTCCTAGTGATGCCGTTCGGTCTGACGAATGCGCCAGCGATCTTCATGGATCTAATGAATTGCGTATTTCAGCCGTACCTCGACCAGTTTGTGATAGTGTTCATAGATGACATTCTCGTCTACTCCAAGAGTCGGGAGGAGCACAGCAGACATCTGACCACAGTGTTGCAGACATTGCAGAAGCGCAAACTATTCGCAAAGTTCAGTAAGTGCGAATTCTGGTTAGAGAAGGTGGCGTTCTTGGGCCACATTGTTTCTAGCAGTGGCATTGAGGTAGACCTGGCGAAAGTTGCAGCAGTCAGAGATTGGGTTGTGCCTCAGAATGCATCCGAGATCCGCAGTTTTCTTGGGTTGGCAGGATATTACAGGAAGTTCATTCAGGGATTCTCATCCATTGCCGTTCCACTCACAGCACTGACCAAGAAAAATGTGAAGTTTGTGTGGAGCGAGGAGTGTCAGAAGAGCTTCGATACTTTAAAGCAAGCTCTTATCTCAGCACCCGTTTTGGCTGTACCGTCAGGATCTGGTGAGTTTGTTCTGTATACCGATGCTTCGAAGCTTGGTTTAGGTGCAGTTTTGATGCAGCATGGGAGAGTGATAGCGTATGCTTCTCGACAGCTGAAAATCCACGAGAAGAATTACCCTACCCATGATCTGGAGTTAGCGGCCGTAGTTTTTGCTTTGAAGATTTGGAGGCACTATCTGTATGGAGAGAAGTGTCAGATCTTTACCGACCATAAGAGCCTCAAGTATTTCTTTACACAGAAGGAGCTGAACATGCGTCAGAGGCGTTGGTTGGAGCTTGTGAAAGACTACGATTGTGACATTAGCTACCACCCGGGTAAAGCTAATGTAGTTGCGGATACTTTGAGCAGGAAAGTCACAGTGATGGCTCACTTGACGATTCAGAAACCTCTTCAGATTGAGATGCAGAAGTTCGATCTTGAGACTTATCCTCGACGTAGAGTTTCTCGTTTATCTACCTTGACTATCCAGTCCTCTCTTATTGACCGTATTCGCAGTGGTCAGGCAGCAGATGAGCAGTTAGCACAGTGGAAGAAGAGAGATGAAGCCAAGGGCAGTGTTTTGTATTCAGTCAGCGACGGTATTGTGAGATACCGAGATAGGATATGGGTTCCTAGCAGTGATTCTATCCGAGCAGACATCTTATCAGAGGCCCATACGTCCCCGTACTCCATTCACCCTGGGAGTACGAAGATGTACAAAGATCTGCAGCTATTGTATTGGTTGCCAGGGATGAAGAAGGACATCAGACGGTTTGTGTCCGAGTGTCTGACCTGTCAGTTAGTGAAGGCCGAGCATCAGAGACCAGCAGGTTTGCTCAAGGATCTTCCTATTCCCGAGTGGAAGTGGGAGAACATTATCATGGATTTTGTGACCGGTTTGCCGAAGTCAGCCAGGGGATCGAATGCTATTTGGGTGATTGTAGATCGTCTTACCAAATCAGCGCACTTCTTGCCTATTAAGACGACTTTCACTATGATTCAGTATGCAGAGCTGTATATCCGAGAGATAGTCCGACTCCATGGTATTCCAGTTTCGATCGTATCCGACAGAGATCCCAGATTCACTTCCTCATTTTGGAAGAGCTTGCATTCGACTTTGGGTACGAAGTTGCTGTTTAGCACAGCTTTCCATCCGCAGACAGATGGGCAGTCGGAGCGAGTTATTCAGATTTTGGAGGATCTTCTTCGCGCTTGCGTCATTGATTTCTCAGGGAGTTGGGAGTCGAACTTGCCACTGGTTGAGTTCACCTACAACAACAGCTTCCAGTCTTCTATTGGTATGGCTCCGTATGAAGCACTGTATGGCCGCAAGTGCAGATCTCCTGTTCATTGGGATGAAGTAGGAGAGAGAGCAGAGTTGGGTCCAGAGATTGTTTAGCAGGCAGCATAGGTAGTAGCCAAAATCCGTGATAGAATGAGGACTGCTCAGAGCCGACAGAAGAGTTATGCCGATCAGCGGAGGAGAGACTTAGAGTTTGCAGTGGACGATCATGTCTTTGTGAAAGTGGCACCTATGAAGGGTGTCATGAGATTTGGCAAGAAAGGGAAGCTCAGTCCGAGATTTATTGGATCGTTTGAGATCCTCGACAGAGTTGGGACGCTAGCGTATCGTGTGGCTCTTCCGCCGAATCTGGCCGGAGTACACAATGTCTTTCACGTCTCCATGCTGATGAAGTACATGGCGAATCCTTTGCATGTCCTGAACTTTGAGCCGTTGCAGCTTACTCCGAACTTATCTTATGAGGAGAGACCAGTGCAGATCCTAGACCGGCAGGAGAAGAAACTTCGGAACAAGTTGGTTAAGCGAGTCAAAGTCAAATGGCTCAACCATTCAGAGGAGGAAGCTACGTGGGAGTCTGAGCCGGAGATGAGAGATCGATACCCCGAGTTATTCGGTAAGTTCTAATTTCGAGGACGAAATTTCTTTTAAGGGGGGAAGGATTGTAGAACCCGTAAATCAGTCTACGTTTAAGCCATGCATAATTCTAGATTTTTAAATTTAATTTACTTCATTGCATGATTATTTTAAATGCATTTCTTTGAAGTTAATTATTTTATTATTTCAGTTCAGTAGTTTGATTTTTTAGCATTTCAGTTATTTCAATGAGGCCGGACCGGAGTTGGAGTTTTGAGATAGAATTTAAGATTCGAGAAATATTTCCAGAAGTTAATTTAGCTAGCAACTAAGTTTATTTAAGTTAGAAAGGGAGGTTTGAGGATTTAATTTAATTATTTGAGGTGATTAAGAAATGAACTCATTTAAGTTACTTAATTAAGGGTTATATTCAATAAATTATTTGAGGGATTAGTGAGGCTTTTAAGAGTTATTAATTATCAACTAGATAGCAATATTTCCCCTTCATTTTATTTGTAGATTTTCGGCCACACCCCTAGAAGAACAAACTAGGACTTGCCAACTCACCTTTGACCCATTCTTGGTTGATTAGCATGCTAATTCTTTTAGCTATTTTTTCACCTTAATTAATTAATACTAGACCACTATCCTAACCCTTGATTGGCATGATAAAATCGGCCACTATACTCTAGAATCACCCAAGAGATCATTTGATAGCAATTCAAATTCAAAATTCAAATGCATGAAGACTTGGTCTTGATATGATCCTTATATCTTGCACCATCCTCCTCACCCCTCATAACCACTCCATCACACTCCCTCCCCACCGAAATCAGACCCCTTTTCAGTAGAAAAAACGTGAGTAATAGCTAGGGAGAAAGGGAGAAAAAAATCGAGAACTAGAAAGAACAAGAGAAGCGCTCCATCTCCTCCGTGCCGCGTCGTCGTCGTTTCGTTCGTTTTCTTTCGAAACAAAACCAGGCATGTCTAGATTCTTTCTAAACCTCAATCAAGTCATATTATCATTTATTTTTCAGTACATGATCATGTTTATTTAAGCAAAAATCGAGATCCATGTCAAAACTTTTGAAAACAACACATGCAGAATTTTTTATATTTCTTGGCAAGCTTCACGTTTTTCTTGGTTTGTGAGTTTCAGGTGATTGGTTCGACTCCAGGCTCCCAAGGCGACTCCTAGACACGTAATAGGATGCATTAGGACCATTTTGGCCCATTCATTCAGCCCCCATGCTTGCTGGAAAACCGAAATGACAGCAAGTTTCACATAGGCGCAGATTGGTGTTCGAAATTTCAGTTTTTGTGTCAAGGGGTTGGATCTGATCTTGGCTGCCCTAAGGGCTCTTAGCCATGGTTGGATCACTTCCCTAGCATGTCTAAGATGTGACTAAGTCGCCCTTTTGGTGGCTTGGTCCATGGTGCATCGGTTTTAATCAAATCAACAAGAACAACCCCTTTCCCCATTCGGCTTCTTCATTGGTTCAGCATATGGTTTCGGTTTTTGTTGCTTGGTGTGGATCTTGGTTGGCCTATGGCCCATAGCCATGGTTCATACCATGCTCTTAGATGTCTAGATCGTGCCATGGTCAATCAAATGGCCACTGGAACGACGCAAGACATCGATCTAAGCAAAACACTACACACGCATGCACGTTGGTTCTCGGTTGGAGTTTCGGTTGAGTTTTGGTGTGATGCGGGTTGTGGCTGGCCTAGGGCCCTTAGCCATGGTTCAAATCACTCCTTGGGATGTTGGTAAGAGTCTCTGGTCGGTGGTTCACACCCCAATGGCCGGTAGTCTCGAAAACAACACAAGTTACACGATTGTACAGTTGCTGGAAAATTACAGCAAGTTGCTGTGTCGGTTCGGTGGCTCGTTCGAGTTCTTGGTTGGCTTTTAGCCCATGGCCTTTGACTGGATAGTGCCTCATTGAGTCAGAAAGGTCATGTTTTTGACTGTTTGTCATTTGGATCATTTTTGAGGTCGTACGAGAATTTACGGTGCGATGTGCCAAATTGACTCTCGAAAGAGCGTTTCGTGTTTTGGCCTCCATTCCACCTAGATTTCGACCCTATCATTTTAAGAGCATTATTTTATGATTTTTCAGCGTATTTTAATCATGACTATACGTCGTTTTGGTGTCAGTTCAGGTTGGCTCGGAGTCATGATTAAATGCGAAGTCATTAGGCATCATAGTCGCATCTTTTGAACGTAAATTGCGTAGTTGGTCATGTTTAAGCTATTGCATATTTTTCATCGCACAGTTAAGTTGCAGCGAGCCTGGGGACGATCCAATCCAATCCAGTTGGTAAAATTACGAGACATTTTCATTATGCCAGTTAATTATTTTACGTGCATTAAATAGAAAATGATTATTTTTTATATTTATGCGATATGGCTTGTGGTTCATTCACTATGTGGGAGTGTTATTTTATACGGTCGCCAGTGACCGATCAGTTCAGTATGGTACCACCCGGTCGCCAGTGACCGGCCAGCTCAGTTCAGTTTCAGCCTCCCCGGTAGCCAGTTACCGATCAGTTCAGCTTAGTGCAGTGGCCACAGGCGTAAAACATAATCTCAACAGAAGATTTTACCAGTTATTTCAGTACAAGCTCCAAGGAGCAAACATTTTTACTGTGATTATCAGTTCAGTTATGCACGTATTATAATTGCTCAGTACAGATTATTTTCAGCATGCCTCAGGACAGGATATGTTATCACATGCATATTTTAATTCAGATTTTTACTCGTTACCTGCGATATATGCATGCTGAGTCTTTAGGCTCACTAGACTTGATTGTTGTAGGTACTGATGAGGCCAAGGCTGAGGGCGGGGACCAGTGAGCCAGCTTGGGTTGGCAGTAGTGGCACCCGAGGACCTCAGAGCAGCAGTTGTTATTTTATTCCGCAAACATTTTATCAGTCGTTGGATATTTTTTTTTTAAATTGTGATTTTTGGCAAACTTTATTTTCTTCCGCTGCAATATTTTGAAATATTGAACTTGTTTCACCAGTGATTTTATGAATGAGGCCACTTAAGTTCTTTTAAAAAGAAAATTTTTAATTTTCCGCAAATTTTCAAGCAAGGAGTTTTAGGCCCTTTGCACAAGACATACCCATATGGTTACAGGTATGCCCAAAATTGAAGTTTCAAGACAAAGTATGTCCAGCTTGTCAATTTAGGAAGCAATTTATGTCATCTTTTAAAAACAAATGGTGTAACTCATCAACCCGAATCTTAGAACTGTTGAACAATGACTTTTTTTTCCTATCTCAGTTATGAACTCATGGGGAATGAAGCATACTCTAGTTATTGTTGATGATTTCTCAAGGTTCACTTGGGTAATATTTTTAAAATCAAAAGACCAAACTGCTGCTTAACTAATCAAAATTTTCAAAAGAATTTTAAATCAAAAATCAAAAGAGATTTACCAAATCAGATCTGATAGAGATACTGAATTCGTCGACAAAAATTTGTCTACCTTCTTAGAAAATCATGGAATCAAACATGAATTCTCAGCAGTTAGAACATCTCAGCAAAATAGAGTTGTTAAATAACTAATATAACCCTTAAAGAGGCTGCTAGAACAATATTTGTTGATTCTAGAAATTCTCAGAGATTTTGGGCTGAAACAGCAAACATTGCATCCTATACTGAGAACAGATAATCGATTAACAATAAACATGGCTAGACACCTTATGAGATCTGGCATGGCAAGCAACCTATGATATCCTACTACAAAATTTTTGGTTGCAAATGTTTTATCCACAACAATGGTAAAAATCAACTGACTGCATTTGATGCTAAGTCAGATGAGGATATGTTTCTTAGATATTCTTCAATTAGCAAAACTTATCAAGTATTTAACTAACGAAATCTAAATGTTGAAGAATATGTGCATATTTTGTTTGATGAAGCAGTGTCGACTGACCAACCAACTGATACAGCTACACTGAACAATCGATTGAAGAAATCAGTCTGGAAAATAAAAAGTGAGGATGAATTCATATCAACAAAAGAACACTTCAATCCCAAAACCTGAGATGTTTGACCAACCAGTTGGACACGATGATACTACAGTTGACCAGTTTTTTGATACACAAAGATATGATGAGATCCAAACTGATGCCAACCGGACTGATGTTAACCCAACTGAAGCCAACCCAACTAAATCCAACCCAACTGATTCAGCTCCACTCAACAACAATGATGAACCTTTGATGGGATCGGTTAGGGGGATCACCGTTGAGCTACAATAGCTCGGTTCTTGAAATATTGAACACCGATGAATTAAATCGAGTTTGGTGTTCAAACCAAGCGGAAAATACTCGAAATAATCCTTCGTAGAAACCGATTAAATATTTTGTAAAGCATTTAAAATATATGCAAGTTGAATGAGTAAAAATATTTTAGTTGAAGCATTTTATCAAACACTTGGTATGCAATATTTTGGTATTTGAAGAACACATAAAATGCTTCAACAATGCATCTTTAAAACTATGGAAATGATAAGTAAATGCAATAAACAAATAGACACGAATTTGTTTATTGATGTTCGGAGACTTCAAATGCTCCTATATCACCCCTTCTTCCCCTTGAGAAGGATTCACTAGAAGACTTTGATTTATTCAACACCTTGTACAAACCCATTCAGCTAGGACTTACCCACTGCCTAAACTGAACTCCTAGCACTCAAGATTGTAGGCAGCACCTCACAATCAGCATAATGTTTAACGTCTCCTATGCAAAGACTACATACACAAGTTTATTGTCTTTGTGCAAGACTCACTCAACTAATCTTTGAAGTTCAACTCTCTTGTATATGTGTGAGTGATTATGTGTGAGGAATTTATCCTTTACTGTGTGCATATAAAATCTATCCTCACACAAGGGCTTGTGCTCTCAACTAGCTGATTTCTTCATACTAACTACCCATGCTTTGAATCCTCTTCCAAAGGTCTTGTTTGATCTTCAAGATGTTGTATTTATAAGCTCCAACAATGATATATACGTTAGACACAAGAATATGACAGTTTGAAAAGTTTCTGTACTGTTTCTGGAATTGCAACGGTCAAATTCTCCTTGCTGGACATTTTCCCAACTTGTCAACTCTGCTCAACTCAACTGGTTGTTCAGTTCAACTGGTCAACAGCTGGTTCAGTTCAGTTCAGTTCAGCTGGTCAGCTGCTGGTTCGATTCAGTTCAGCTGGTTTAGTTGGTCTGGTTCAGTTCAACTGGTTCGGTTCAGTTTCAGCTGGTCTGGTTCAGTTCAACTGGTTCAGTTTCAGTTGGTCACCAGCTGGTTCAGTTCAACTGGTCAGCAGCTGGTTCAGTTCAGTTGGTCTGGTTCAACTGGTCTTCAGCTGGTTCAGTTCAGTAGGTTTAGTTTCAGCTGGTGTGCTGAAATCAGCTAGGCTGATTTCAGTTTGTGCAGAACCAGTAGATTCATCGTCATTTATCAGCATCTTAAGCTTCGATTCAGACTTTAACTTCTGAAGATGATTTGTAGATCTTCGTCTTATCTTTCCAACGCATACTGAATCGTTTCATTTCAATAACCGAGCTGAGAGATATGACCAAAATACCGCAACTGCTCAAACCCAACTGATTGTTGTTTTCGTGTGATCAGTTCGGTAATTCACCGATCAGTTAGACCATAATAACATCCAATTTTGCCCAACTGACTTGCAATACAACTTGTTCAAAATTGAGTTTTCTGATCATTCAAGTTGACGGATTGTCATTTTGATCGTCCAGCTGAGAGATATCTTCCAAATACCGAAGCTCGCTAGAAATTCAGTTTGTGCAGAATTCATTTACAGTTTGCTTCTTGTGTTAATAACTTCACACTTGAGTAAATATGTTAAAAACACAATAACAAGTTTTGTTAACATCAAAATCAAGATTGCGAACTTGAAAAGTTCCAACAACCTTATTACAAATGGACAAGAGCCATCCATCAGGATTGGTACACTACAAGAAATTTGATATTCAACAACATACATAGGACAAGAGTTTTTTACTAAAACCGTTGTCTTTTACTTTTAACAACGGTTTTAGTGAAAACCGTTGTCATATAGCATTTTTAGGGTCAATGACAATGGTTCTATAAACCGTTGTCTATTAGCGTGGTTTTTTTTTTTTACAATCTTTAAGCTTTTTTGGGTTAAAGACAACGGTTATATAAACTGTTGTCTATTAGCGTATTTTTTTTACAATCGACAACGATTTTCTAAACCGTTGTCCATTATTGTGTTTTTTGGACAAACAAAAACGATTTTTTAATTTTGCGACATTTTTTCTTAAAACCGTCACATTTCTTAAATTAGCGACGATTTTGCTTAAACCGTCGCTACATTTAGCGACAGTTTTAAGCAAAACCATCGCAATTTTTAAATTAGCAACAATTTTGATTAAATCGTTGCTAGAAATTTTCAAATTAGCGATCGTTTAATAGTAACCATTGCTAATAGCAAATGTTTTTTCTTAACCGTCGCTAATAGCGATAGTTTATCAAATTACCGTCGCTAATTGTTTATAAATACGAGCGTTTTCAGTCCATTTTTCTCCACACCGCTTTACAACACTTAAAGTTTTTCTCTCTTAGACGATTTTAGTCTCGATTTATGGTAAATTTTTTCGCTTCAATTTTGTAAATTTAAGTGTTAGTTAAGATCATGAATATTGTTAGCATAGTCAGTTTTAAATTTTTTTTAGATTTATTAAATTATTAGAAGTAAATTTTTTTATTTTACTGAAAATATTAGCGACAGATATCATGATAAACCGTCGCTAAAAGTAGCGACGGACTCTACGGAAAACCATCGCTAATTAGTGACGGTCTTTCATGATGTCTGTCTCTAATTTTAGCGACGGTTTATGAAAAATCGTCCCTAATTCAATAATCCGTCGCAAATGATAGCTACGACAATAGTTTTAAACAGTTGTTGTTGAACGCACTTTCAACAACACCCTCACTTACAACCGTTTTAAATGGCCTACGCAACGGATATAATCCGTTGTCATTTTGCGTTTTTGTGGTAGTGGTAATAGGTAACCCAACTGCCCCTATAAGAACCATGTGGCAGATGATCAATCATTTTTTACATACTGCATTTATGTCTAATATTGAACCTAAAAAGATTGATGAATCTTTAACTGATAGTAGCTGGATTGATGCTATGCAAGAAGCGCTCAATCAGTTTCCAAAAGATTCAGACAAGAACAAGTAATTGATTCCGATGAAACATAAGCACCAGTAGCTAGACTAAAAGACACCCATATACTTTGTAAATTGTGACTTAGTGTATGAGGAATTTTGCTCTAACTTTGAAACTTGGTAAGTGTTCTTGAAACATGATAACTTTGGTAACTTGGTAACCTCTGCTCAACTTATCTTCATATCTAGTTATAGATTTCAAACTGCAACGGTCACAGACTTAAAAAACGATTCGTTCCAAATAATGTAGTCGTTGTTGCGTCTTTTGTCCAGGTCATCATTCCTGACATCCGTACAAAATGTAATGCAGTTGATTCTGGATGTGTCAGCAATGTACGGAAAAACTTATCCAAAAATCAATTTAGCCCTCCGGTGTAAACTGATGTCCTTGAGACTGAATGATGATAACTGATAAAATGATAAGAGTGTTAAGATACATTTCAGTTTAGGTTCGGTTAGTTTTACTTTGACTAGTCCAATTTATGTAAACCAGATTATTTTATGGACAATCAGTTTCGTTTGGTTTGGAGTTCAATTAGCTTAGATCAGTTTCGCTTGGTTTGGAGTTCAGTTTTATCTTAGATCAGTTTTGCCTTAATTATTTGTTAACACCAAAACATATATGTTATGTTCCAACAATGCTTCTCAATCTTATCCTCTCCCAATCCAAATTCAAGAAGATCTCCCAGAGGTTCCCCTAATTATTTGTTAACACCAAAACATATGTGTTAAGTTCAAACAATGTTTCTCAATCTTATCATCTCCCAATCCAAATTCAAGAAGATCTCCCAGAGGTTTCCCTTATCTATGTGGATGAAGTTGTCACATCATTGTCACATTTCAACTTTGATCAATCCAAAATGGACCTTTCCACCCCAATTGCTTCAAGAAAAGACCGTTGGGATGGAAGGAGTTCATAAGGAAGCTGAGGCTACCATTGAATAAATTCGAACCATCCCGAGTGACACATAAATAAAATCAAATCCTGCTCTTTATCCTGAGAAGTTGACCGGCTTGAAGATGGTGTTTACAGTGCAGAGTAGGCACAAAAGTAGATGTTGGCTTAACAACGGCCGAAAGATCCACAAATTTCATCCGCTGGCTCAACCGCAAATCCTCAAGAATAAATATCCTCTATTCTTCTTCTCCATAAGCTACAGCTTCAATCATGCTCTCCGATTCTTGAAGAAGATTCTCCATCTATATCAACTTAAACTTCTTTTCTGAGTTTGATGATAATTACTCTAAAGTTCTACTCGATAAACTTCAAATGGAAATCAATAATCTCTCCACAATCTTCAATAATGTCGAGATCAAGTAGTTTGCTCATACTGTTTCTTTTGAGAATTTTCGGAGAGATGTTCTACGTGATGTTGGTTTTCTAAACAAGAACTTCATGCTTCTCACCGCTGATCTAGCCACAACCAAGAGTCAAACTGAACATTTGGGTATAAATCTATCAAGTCAAATAACTCAATCTCAACAATACATGGACACCCAGTTCGATCATCTCCAAACCACCATTGACAGTTAGTTGCAAGAAATTCTTGATCATATACAACGTGTTGAGATAAAAAAAAAAGGAAAGTATTAGATTACAAAAGACAAGAAGAGCAGAAAAGACGTGCAGATAGGGCTAAATTTGAATAAGACAAGAGACGGTCTGAGAAAGATATGAGAAGATGTAAGTTCTAGGAAATTCGAACTGCGTAACCTGACTGCATGTACCCTAGGGTTTTACTAGAATATGTGTTTGATTATATCTAATGCATGATTATTGCATGGTTATGTATGTCATTTCATGTTTTATTTAAATTTTCATGCATTAGGGCTTTAAGTTGCATTTCGCGCTCGAACGAGGAACAGAGACCGGGGATAATCAGGAAAAAAATGTTTTTATTAAATAATTACTTTGAATTATTTAATATATGGTGTAATTAAGGGAGAACTTCAAAAATGGGCTTGGTTGGGTATTTTTACTCGACGGGCCGTATTTTAAAACGATGAACAAATTTTAGCGAGTCAGAGGACTTTTTGAGGGTTCGGGCAATATTTTCAAAAACGTAACTAAACGAAATATTTTTTGAGAGTGTTTTTGGGCTTGACGGGTTTATTTTATTGTTCAATGGGCCCAAAACCTTTTTTTACCACTTTAATTTTCATTAAAGACCCATTAATGCATAATCTTTTATACTTAAACTCTACCCTATTAAACCCTAACCATACTTCAAGCACGGCTGCCCCTCCTCTCACCAGAAGTAGCATTTTTCGAAGGTTTCTTTAGCAGACACTCGAAAATTCTTCAAAGCTTTCAAGAAAGTTCCTTCCCCGTCCCTCTAGTGCTCGTCCTACACGTAGATATCCACGTTTTCGAGCGTTTTAACGCAAAGACAAGCCATAAATCTTGTTTTGCTCATCATTCACGCTAATTATTGATGACGTGTGTGTGTTTGCATGAGAAATTATTTATTCAAGCATGTGTTTTCATTTTCGTAAGGTTTGGCATGAATATGCATACATGTTTACTCATAACTCACGGTTTTTGCTTTTGTTGTTTAAGGGGCTGCCATGGCTGCATGTTTTAAGGCTGTTCACAATGGGAGTCATGGTGTCAAGGGGCTGGAGTCGAGTGGTAGTATTGGTTTGTGACAGCCGATTACATGTTTCCTTGGGGGGGGGGACTCGGTTGTGGCTAGGTCGGGAGTGCGCGGGCAGTGCAAGGGCCGTTCCAAGCCTTGGCCCATACCCTGGTGGGTATGAGTTGCCCTATGATGGCTCTAACCCTGCTGTTTTGGTCTTAGAGTCGGACGAGAGGGTTAAGCGTGAACGTGTCTCGGTTAGGGCTTGCTGCGAGAGTTCACGGGTGTTTGTGTTTGGCAGCGTGCATGGGTTTGAAGGCTAGGTCTAAATTGGTCCAGGAGGGTCCAGAGGTAAGCTAGGCAGATTTGTTTTGGGGCTGGTCCTCGTTGACATGGACTAGGGCCGAGATTTAGGAGCATAGATGCAACTAGGGTTTCGGGGTATGCACGTATAGAAATTTCAGCAACTTTCAGGCGTTGTTCATAGGTCCTAAATGGTCTGGAACAAGTGGTTTCGGGGCTGGTCTTTTAGTTTCGAGTCATGGTTTAAATTGGGAGAAGTTTGATTGAATTTCGGGTTGATTCGGGTAAGAACCAAGAGACCAGTCCAAGTTTTAAACGAATCGTATAAGTTATCAAACGTGCTCGAGTTTACGTCTAAGAAATGATTATAAATATGTATTGAGGTGTTCTAAGATGTTTGGTTGGCTTCGGGTCGAAATCTTGAGGTCCTGGTGTAAATTGGTCAATTAGGGTTTCCAGGGGCAAAATGGTCATTTTGCACTTGGGTCGAGTTAGCAGTCCTGGTAGCTCCCTGATCACAAAACAACACTTTTTTAATGTATTCGTTATCATTAACTTGACTTTTTGTGTAAATATGAAAAATATGTTGAATGCTTGATTTTAAGGAAATTTATGTACATGCATGATTTTTACAAGTGATGAATATGATGACATGTTTTGAAGTATGAGAGTTGGTTGTGACTAATACGAATACGAATACGATGACATGTAATGCCAAGGCTCAGTGGATGGGTAATACTGTCGCTGATGTCCCCGCCGTCGGGTACCACGGTTATATGTATATGGATCCATCGAATAGAGCTGAAACGATAGAGCTGATACGAAAGTCACAACTAATGAACTGAATTCAATTAAAGAAAATGAACACGTATATGATGATATGATGAGACATGTTTTGACACATTATGCTTTGTTTTATATGTTTAAGTTCACGTTTTTAAGTTCATGAAACGTATGTTGATTACAGTATTTTTCACTGTTGCATGTTATGTATATGTACTTGTTATAACATTTATGGTGTGTTGAGGCTTTAGACTCACTAGGTGTGAATGATGCAGGTCATCATATTGATGAGGATAATAGAGGCGCCGAATACTGAGTAGGCGGGGCTCGATGTGTGCACGCTAACCCGAGGACCATATTTATCCGCACATTTTTACTATTGGCATATTTTTAACTGTAGTATTTTTACTAGTATTAGAATCCTCTTATTTTAAAATGTGGGTTTTACAGCAGTTATTGCATGCAAGCTTGTAAATGTATATCTCGAGATTTAGCTTTTTGAAAAAAAATTAGTATGCGTTTCAGAAGAAGTGGAGGCAGTGTCAATTCGAGCACTAGAAGATGATTTTGTTTTGAACTTGTAGGTGTAATATGCTCTCAAATTTTACGCACCTCTAACATTTTCAATTCATTATCTCAACGAAATACAAATGGTTTTTCTTTAAATCTCAGTTATGGTATTTTTTTCTGATTAATCGTATAGATTTACAGCTTCGTTTTATCATCACCAAAAAAAGAGAAGTTGTTAGAATATTTATATTATCCTTAAGTTTTGGTGTTTTTCAAAATAAATAGCATCGATTTGTTTCAGAATCTAGCCTTTTTATTTTATATAAAACAATTTTTTCATAACGCTGGATAAATTCAGGCATTTCAAGACGTTCGAGAGTTCAAGCCGTTATGTCAAGAAGTCAAACCGTAACTTTTATTGAACTCCAGCTACAAGAGATCACCTAACTAAAATGGCCGGTCTGAAAATTCAATGTAATGCGAAGATTCAAACCGTCTCATTCCTACCGCATTACAAACGAAATTTTTGAGAATTTCAAGGAGGATATTGGAAGTCAACCCATTCAGACGAATTCTATAAATGGAAATATTACACAATATCCTATCAACCCCGAAGTAAAAGAAAGTTACCTATTTGGTCTACGATCTGTCAGTTTTTCAACAGCATGAACTTAAAGTCGTAAAAGCAAGAAGAACGTTAAAGATCATTTAATGATACGTACGACGATTGAAAAAGACTCGTTCATTTTGTCGGAAAATCGTACAGATGATTGTTGAAAAGCAAAATGATTGTTGAAGCTTTTCAACTATAAATATGCAGAACATTCAAAGTGAAGAACACTGAAACTCTGAACAATCAAGTTTTCTAGGCACTAAATTCAAATTCCTATAGTCTATATATTTTCAAACTATTTGAGCAAATTTAATAGTTTACATTTCAGACTGCTCAACAAAGCAAATGCTTACTATATTAATTCAGATCTTTAAGGATTAAACAATGTTACCTCAACCAAGTCAAGTCATTATAAAAGTGACCGTTGTGTCAACGTTATTTATTGTATTCTCTAGTTAACTAAGGGTTCTTAAACATCCAAGCCTTGTAAAACGATCACTAAGAGTTTCAGTTTAGGCAGTTTATAAGTCCTAACTGAGAGAGGGCAGTTATAAGACGTTGTAAAAAAAGTTTTTTTAGTAAAAATCTTCCTAATTGGAAGAAGGGGTATGATATATGAGTTTTATCTCTGAATATTTTTAAAAAAAAAAACTTTATGCCATTTAATTAAGCACTTTACATTTTTTCACATTCAAGTTTTTCGACCGTTTCTTGTTAAACTATCAACCATTTATTTATCGCTAGTCAAGTTAGACTGTTTCCATACTTACTCTATTTAAAAGTGGTTCAATACTGATATCCAACATAATGGACATGTCGCTTTCGTCTCCATACCTATCATTAAATTTTCATTTAATGTTCCTTGTACTTTTGCGACTTGGAGGTCCGTACTTTTCAAAAAGCTAACAGACCATGGATGAAATAAGCGATTTATGTCATTCAGGAGTTAGTAGAATACCGTATAATTGTAAGGTCCAAGAAATTTAATTTGCGTAACCTGAATGCATGCAATCTAGGGTTTTATTTAAAGATGTGTTTATTTATTTTTATGCATTTTATGCATAATTATTGCATGATAGGATTCATTTCGCGATTATTTTAAAAGTTCACGCATTAGGGTTCCTAGAGGCATTTCGCGTTCGATCGAGGAAAATTATTTTTATTACATGTCTAATTTTTATTAATTAGTACGAGGTGTTTTAAGTGTATTTTTCAAGAAATGGGATTTGTTGAGTATTTTTACCCGTCGAAGCATATTTTTAATCGATACGCAAATTTTAACGATTCAGATGACTTTTGAGAGCTCAGGCGATATTTTCAAAAACTTACCAAAATAAAATATTTTTTGGGTGTGTGTTTGAGCTTGATGGGCCTATTTTTAAGCTTAGTGGGCTTGAGACCTTCTTTAAACTTTTTAAAATACAATTAAGGGTTCATTATCTTGTAATTAACTATTTAAATATTACCCTAAGTTACCCTAAACCTAACCCTACCCCATCAGCCGTCTACCCCTCTCAACCAGCAGCCATTCATGTGAGAATTGCAGCAGCAGGTTTCGGTTCCTTCTTTCTTCCTCAAGCAAGTTCCTCCTCGCTCCTCCGGCGCCTCCCCGATGCGTTCTTCTTCAAGTTTTCGAGCATAATTCACCAAGGCACGCCATGTACCATTATATTTGCATTATTCATGCCATATACCAGCTGTTGGGTGTGCCTTAGTCGAAGGATTTCAGTTCTTGCATGATTTAATTTTTGTGCACGATTTACATGAAGGTTATGCATTTATATGATTGTAAACTCGCGATTTCATGCTTTGTTGCAAGGAGACTGCTGAGTTGTGATGCCAAGGACGTGTTTAGGTCGAGGGGTATGCTGTCAATAGGCTAGAGTTGAGGTGTGTGTGTTGTACGCTAGAAACCGTGAGGTGTAGGAATGTGCTTGGTTCAATTTTGGGGAGATCGAGTGAAAAGTTTTGAAATCGTTTAAGTTTTGAAACGGGCTCAAGTTTACGTCTAAGAATGCTTATAAATATATTTTGGGATGTTTTAAGGAGTTTGGTAAGCTTCGGGTCGGGATTTAGAAGTCCAGGGGTAAATGATCATTTTGGGTTTTGAGGGGCAAAATGGTCATTTTGCACCCGAGTCGAGATTTTTGTCCTAGCAGCGCCCTGAGCACATTTTATCATGTTTTTAAATGTTTATGCATCATGATCATAATTTTTATGAATTTATGAAATATACGTTGTGTAAGGTCCAAAATTAAGAAGGCGTAATCCAACTGCAAGCGAATCTAGGAAGCATGAAAAATGGCGAATTAATTGATATTAATTGCTAATTAATTATGTGACATAAATGCTTATATGTTAAATAGGATTTTATTGTCATTATGCATAAAACTGTATTTTTAAGGAATATTCAGTTGCGATTAGGGATGTAATCGAGTCGAGCCGAGCCGAACTCTTGAATGTTTGAGCTTGGTTCGTTTATAATCGAGCCGAGCTCGAGCTTTATTTAACGAATATATGCATGGCTCAGGAGCTTATTCAAGCCTTTATCGAGCCTAAACAAGCATAATAAATATAAATTATACATTTAAATTTTCATTAAATTAATTAAAAAGTAAATTATATATTTAAAGAAAAATATATTATTCTTATTAAAATTTGTAAATTTATTATAATAAATAAATTTAATAGATTTTTCTATATATTTCATAAATAATATGCAAAATCAAATATCAAAACTATTATTTTTTCATCTAAAAAATTACTAATGAACTTACCAACGAACATGTTCACGAGCTAACGAGTCGAATACTGTAAAGCTTGATTTTGGTTTGTTTATCTTAAAGAACTTCATTAAACGAGCTCAAACGAGCTTTTATCGAATCGAGCTTCGTATAGCTCACAAACGGTTTGGTTCGTTTACATCCCTAGTTGCGATCGAGGAACGGAGATCGAGGGCTGGAAAACGTAAAATGTTTTTATTAAATAATTGTTTTTTATTATTTAAAATATGGTGGTTGGTTTTTCATATTTTTTGAAAATAAGGGGTTTTGAGGTGATTTTATACGCCGGGACGTAAATTTTATCGGAGTTGGTTTTTCAACAAAGATACAAACTTTTTAGTAACCCGGCTATTAAATTCACAAACTTATTTTACCAAAACCATTGTAATATTTTAATTAAATCTTAATTAAGACTAATGGGCCTAATTTGTTGGCTTAATAGGCCTAAGCCTAGTTAGTAATTTAATTAGTATTTAATATGTTAATCACCTAAAACCCTACACATATATTTCACGCCAATTTTAATAATTGACACCCCAATATTTTGCAAACCTCACGGCACACACTCACAATTGAAGAATAATTTTCGGTAATTCAAGGGATAGCTTCCTAGCCATCGTCTCCTCGTCCCGTTCTTCGTTGTCAACGTTTATTCCTGCGTTTAAAATGCAAAGGCACGCCACATATCTCCTTTTCTCGTCTATCACATCGTATTAACGTTTTTAATTATGATTGTATGAAAACATGGTGTTCTTATTAATTGTTTTCGGATTTGTGCATATACATGAGATAAACTAATGGTTTTATGTTCAAATTCATGTCTTATACGTATTAAGAGGCTGCCATGGTGCTAGGTTGTGACCAGGTAAGGTTTATACACGTGTTAGAGTCACACACACTCACCCTAAACACCACCAAGTCGAAGGAACAAGTAACAGCGCAGGAGACGTTTTTTTGTGTTGTCATGGACTTGGGGGGATAGGGTTTCAAGAGGAGGGGTTGGCTTGGTCTTGGCTTGGGTCAGGGCTCGGCCAGTGTCTGTCATAGGTCAGGGGGAGAGTCCTAGCCATTCTAGGACTCGCGTTAAGGGCTGGGGAAGGAGTCCTAGCCATGCTAGGACTCCCAACCGAGAATCGCACAGGTTAGGCACAAGGTTCAGAGCTTGCGCAGGGGCAAGGGCTCGGTCTGGGGGCTGACGAGCTTGGCTAGGGGGACTTCTTGGGGTCCTAGGTGAGTGTACAAAATGTTGGTTTAGGGTTGGCTCAGTCGGCTAGGGTCATAGGCACCAAATCTTAAGGAGCATGCATATGAGGCTTTCTCGGCTAGCATGGGTGCTTAGTTGGGGAGCTTTGTCTTCAAGTTGGGGGATTGTTCTGTGGGTCCCTAGAGTCCAGTATGGTGCACTAAGGGGTTAGTCGTGGTTTGGACCAGCTTGGCTTGAGGGTGGCTCGTGGGAATCAAGCCATGGCTCGGTTCCTAACTATAAGGGTCGGTTAGGGTTTCTTTTTTTGGTTTTAAAATGGAAACGCGGCTCACGGGGTGGAGTCATGGTTCATAAGGGCTGAAATAATATAAAATGACTAAGTTTTGAATTTAGGAATTTTATATTAAAGTTTGGAATTTTTCGGGATTAAAACGCCGTCAAAACAATTAATTAAAGATAAATTGAAAAGCCTAGTTTTTCTAGCTAAATAAAATTATGGGAATTTTAATTTAAGCTTAAATAATTATTTGAGACGTATTAGAGTCAAAGAAATCAAGGAAAATTCAAAAATGAAAAATGTCAAGTCCAAGGGTAAAACGGTCATTTTACACCTAAATTAGTAAGCGTCATGGCAGTGCTCTAAATGCTGTTTTAATGATATTATGATTATTTTTAAATGTTTATGAAATGTTACATGATTAAATTATGATTTTTAAATGTCTATTGGTTTGTATGATTTAATGAAGACATTTAAAAGACATGTTGCATGCTTGGTTTCAAAAAGCAAAATGTATATGTTATGCATGATTTTTTTAAAAGTGATGACAATATGAAGCATTGAAGGAAGTGAATTAATTGTGACTATTAAGATGTTATGTTGGAGATATCATGAGGGTTATGGTCCCAGTGGGAGCCCAACGATCGTATTTCCATTGAGGATATGAGGTTTGAGGTAAGAATGAGAATATCGTGAGGGGAGAAGGCCCCAGAGGGATCCCATTTATGAGAAAAGCCCAGAGGGAGCCCCGACGATCGTATTTTCATTCGATGAAGATAGGCCAAGGCTCAGTTGACGTGTGAGAGTGTCGCTGATATCCCCGCCGCCCAGTACTGTGGTTAAATGTAGATGGATCCATCGACTTTTTGAGGTTTGAGGAAAGTCACAATTAATGATCTGAATTCAATAAGGAAAAAAGGAAAATATTTATGATCACTTTAAAAGGTTTTATGTTATGTCATGTTGAGGAAAAAGAAAAAAAAAGTTAAGGTTTATTATGCATGTCATGAAAATGTTATTTTTACGTAAAAGTATTTTCACTGTTGCATGCGATTTTATACGTATTATTTGTTATAAAGATTATGGCATGTTGAGTCTTTAGACTCACTAGGTGTGATGGATGCATGTGAGTCTGAGAGAGGTCTTGATGGTTGACCTGACTGGACTAAAGGTGTACACAACCCGAGGACCAGAGCTTCTACTTTTCCGCGTTTACGATTTATGATTCATGATTTAAGTTAATGATTTTAAAACTATTTATTTATGTTTTCGAGAGATTTTGAGAAGTTTAGTATGTGCTATACTTTCAAATTTATTGCTTTTTAGGTTTGGTAAAACATTCGACGATTTTATTTTTATGATTATTTCACTTGATTTTTAAAATACTAGTTGGTTGATGTTTTTATTTTAAAGGGTAAAATATTTTCATGTGGTATATATATGGCCGAAAATTGAGAAAAAAAAAATTCTAGTACTTTTAAGCAATAAAAAGGGCAGATGTTTCAGTTGGTATCAGAGCAAAGGTCCTGTAAAGGGTTGTGCCACCATCAGCACCGGGAAGATCAGTCGTCAAGCCTCAATTTGTAAGTTTTACATGTTTTACATGATTTAATATGATGTTATCTGCATGATTACATGAATAATATGTCTACGTTGCATGTTTACTCGTTTTTTGGGTATATATGCTTTGCATGCTTAAATTGCCAAATGAATTAGAATATGTCACATGATTAGAAAAACTTAGAATTAAAAGCATGTTGGTTACGTTAGAATTTGAAAAACATTCAGATAAAATGCCACCTAGACGTGCCCCCGTTATTGAGAATCAGGAAGAGAACAGCGTGAATCATCAAGAGAATAATCAAGGAAATGCACCACCACCACCACCACCACTAGAGGATGCTGCTACCCGTGCACTTGAGGGTATGACTCTTTTCTTCGAGCAATAGTTACAGCAGTTATAGCAGGCGCCTAGGCCACAGCTGCTACAGCAGTTATAGCAGGCAGCTGCAACAGTAGTTACAGAAGTTATAGCAGGCGCCTAGGCCACAGCATGACATTTATGATCAGTTTCGGAGGCTAGGACCGAAGGAATTTTCTGGCACTACCGATCCTTTTGCTGCTGAGGGTTGGATCCGTTCTCTAGAGGTACACTTTCGTTATTTGGATATGGGGGATGCAGACCGCGTGAGGTGTACCACTTATCTGCTTAGAGATGACGTTTTTTTATGGTGGGAAGGAGCCGAGCATGGTGTTAACCTTGCTACACTTACTTGGGCTCAATTCAAGACGATGTTCTATAAGAAATATTTTACTGCCGACGTTAGAAGACGGTTGAAGATGGAGTTTATGAGCCCCCGTCAGGGAGACTCAACTGTTGCGGAGTTTGTCAAGAAATTCGATAGGCGTTGTCACTTTGTACCCCTTATTGCGAGAAATCCTGAAGAGAAGCTTAGACACTTCATGGATGGCTTACGACCTACCATCCGGAATAATGTTATGATGATGCGTCCTTTGGATTATGCTATTGCCGTTACTTATGCATACCAGTCTGAGCAATCTTTGAAGGACATTAAGTTTGAGTTTCAGCGCAAGAGGCAACATCATCAAAATAATAATCAGCCTAACAAGAAGCCATATGCGGGTCCTCCTAGACCTCAAGGGCCTCAAAAGCCCTAAGGTCCAGTCAAGAAGCAAGCACCACAAAAGCCACAAAATCCTGGAGCACCAAAGCTTGCCGAGAGGCAACCATGCAAGGAGTGCAACCGTCTACATCTTGGCAAATGTGAATGGGGATCATTTAAATGTTTCTATTGCAAGGAGAATGGGCACAAGGATACTGACTGCCCGAAAAGAAAAGCAGCTACTGTGGCACGAGCTTATGTTATGAATGCCGAAGAAGTTGAGGAGGAGGCAGACATTACACTCATTACGGGTAACCTAGTCATTTAACATTTTTATACTTCTTATTGCATGAAATGTTAAATTGATTATTAGAATTGAATTGGGAACAAGATTTGACCTAGTGGAAATTAGGTTGCATGTCCTTCTTAGTTGGATTTAAGTTATGGTTTTAGAAACCATAGAAATTTGGTATGGAACTTTGTGCCTTTATTTATGTGGAAGATTTAATATTCCAATAAAAAGTTTTAGGGCCAAAAGTAAAAGGAAATCATAATTAAGGGTTGTAAGGATGGGTTTCGAATTTATTGAGGAGTCTAAATGCAATTTTCGAAAATGTAAGGACTAAAATGAAATTTTCAAAATATTAGGGACTAAATTGCAATTACAAAAGGACCTCAAGGGCTTAAACGCAAATTACCGAATTCATAAGAGTCAAAGATATAAATAATTCGAAATTCAAAGGACCAAACTGAGAAAATTTCGGAACCATAAGGATTAAATTGTAAATACTCGAGAATTTGGGAACTAGATTGCATATTTAGAAAAATTGGAGGGCTAAAATGCAATATTTCAAGAAATGCTTAAGTTCATCATGAACTCTTCACCTAACCTTTGGGAAATTAATGATAGTAAATCCTTAAGCTTCAACACGAAAAGATTTAAAAGATGTTTTCGCCGCAGGGAGGATTAACATTCAAGGTGTAGCGACCTATGTACTGCTAAATTCAGGAGCTACACATTCCTTCATCTCTGAATCCTTTATCAAAAGAATGAATATTATTCCTGAAGATATGGGTTTGGGATTCAAAGTTTCTATTCCTTCCGGTGATCTGATGCTCACGTCTAAAATCGTGAAAAATCTGGAGCTTCGTTTATTCAGAGATGTGGTTCGGGCAAATTTTATTGTGCTTCCTATGCCTGAATTTGATATCATACTTGGGATGAATTGGTTATCAGCGAATGGAGCTTCGATTGATTTCCGTCAGCGATCAGTGCCTATTCGACCGCCTAGTGGTAAATTTTTTGTTTTTGATGCGGCGAGAAACAAGCAAATGCCACACATTATCTCTTGTCTATGTGCGAGGAAGCTTATTAAGCGGGGAAGTCGGGCTTTTCTAGCATGTGTCACTACCACACACGCATCCATCAGTCAGAAGTTAGAAGATGTTGATATTGTCAGGGATTTTCCTAGCGTCTTTCCCGAGGATGTTTCCGGTATTCCACCCGATCGTGAAGTGGAATTCTCTATTGATCTAATGCCAGGCACTGTTCCTGTATCTAAAGCGCCTTATTGTCTACTACCTGCCGAAATGAAAGAACTAAAAGATCAAATCCAAGAATTGCTAGACAAGGGTTTCATTCGCCCTAGTTATTCTCCACGGGGCGCACCGGTATTATTTGTGAAAAAGAAAGATGGCAGTATGCGTCTTTGCATCGATTATCGAGAGCTTAATAGGGTCACTATCAAAAATAAGTATCCATTGCCAAGAATTGAAGATTTATTTGATCAGTTGCAAGGAGCATCGATATTTTCTAAGATTGATCTGCGATCTGGATACCACCAATTGAAAGTAAAAGAGTCAGATGTTCACTAGATGGCATTTCGCACGAGATATAGGCATTATGAGTTTATGGTCATGCCATTCTGGTTGACCAATGCGCCAGCGATCTTCATGGATCTCATGAATTGCGTATTTCAGCCGTACCTGGATCAGTTTATTATAGTCTTCATTGATGACATATTGATCTATTCCAAGAGCAGAGATGAGCATAGCCGTCATTTGAGGACAGCACTGCAAGTACTGCAAGACAGGAAGCTTTATGCAAAATTCAGCAAGTGCGAGTTTTGGCTTGATAGAGTGGCATTCTTAGGCCACATCATTTCTAGTGACAGCGTTGAAGTTGATCCAAGTAAAGTGGAAACAGTGAAAGAATGGCCAGCACCAAAGAGTGTTACCGAGATTCGCAGTTTCTTGGGACTAGCTGGCTATTATCGCAAGTTTATTCAGGGGTTCTCATCTATAGCGGTACCTATGACCACCTTGACAAAGAAGAATGCAAAGTTTGTTTGGGGACCCGAGTGTCAAGACAGTTTTGACAAGTTGAAGCAAGCCTTGATTACAGCGCCAGTATTGTCTGTGCCATCAGGGCAAGGGGAGTATGTTCTTTATACCGACGCTTCTAAACTTGGTTTAGGCGCAGTTCTGATGCAAAATGACCGAGTCATAGCCTATGCGTCGAGAAAACTGAAAATTCACGAGAAGAACTACCCTACTCATGATCTTAAGCTTGCAGCAGTAGTCTTTGCACTAAAAATTTGGAGACACTACCTTTATGGGGAGAAGTGCAAAATATTCACCGACCATAAAAGTTTTAAATACTTCTTCACCCAAAAGGAGTTGAATATGAGACAGCGCAGATGGCTTGAATTAGTAAAGGATTATGATTGTGACATTAGCTACCATCCGAGAAAAGCTAATGTAGTGGCAGACGCGTTAAGCAGAAAAGCAGCAGTTATCACTCAATTATCACTCCAAAGACCGTTGCAGTCCGAGATACAGTGGTTTGAGCTTGCAGTGTATGCTAGGGGCGAGGCCCCTAATCTTGCCACATTATCAGTATAGTCGACCTTGAGGGACAGAATTCGTGATGGGCATTCTACTGATAAGCAATTGCAAAAGTGAAGAGCTAGAGATGAAGCCAAGGAAAAGAAATTATATACAAAGGTGGATGGTATAGTTCGTTATCGAGATCGGTTATGGGTTCCTAGTGACGATTCTCTGAGGGATCTTATTATGAAGTAAGCCCATGATACGCCATACTCTATTCATCCGGGAAGCACAAAGATGTACAAAGATTTGCAGTTGTATATTGGTGGCCAGGCATGAAGATGGACATTTTGAGATTTGTATCAGTGTTTGACTTGTCAGCAAGTAAATGCATAGCATCAAATACCAGCGGGGAAATTGAAGCCACTTTCCATTCCTGAGTGGAAATGGGAAAATATCACAATGGACTTTGTTGTGGGATTGCCAAAGACTGTTAAGGGATTAAATGCCATTTGGGTGATAGTTGATTGTCTTACAAAATCAGCGCATTTTCTACCTATTAAGACGACATTCAACATGATTCAGTATGCAGAGTTATATATTCGAGAGATAGTTCGTCTGCGTGGGATTCCAATGTCTATTTTGTCTGACAGAGATCCGAGATTTACGTCATCTTTCTGGAAGAGCCTGCATGAAGCAATGGGGACCAAGTTATTATTCAATACAGCATTCCATCCTCAAACCGATGGTCAGTCCGAGAGAATTATACAAATTTTCGAAGATCTACTGCGAGCATGTGTTATTGATTTCCAAGGCAGTTGGGAAACAAAGTTACCTCTAGTGGAGTTCACCTACAATAATAGTTTCCAATCATCAATCGGGATGGCTCCTTTTGAGGCACTTTATGGAAGAAAATGTAGATCTCCTATTCATTGGGACGAGGTTGGGAAAAGAAAAGATATTGGTCCAGATGTGATTGAAGAGACTGCCGAGCTTGTAGTCAAAATTCGTGAGAGAATGAATACTGCACAAAGTCGACAAAAGAGTTATGCAGACAAAAGACGAAGGGACTTAGAGTTTGAATTGGGCTACCATGTATTTGTGAAAATAACACCTATGAAGGGTGTTATGCGCTTTGGCAAGAAAGGCAAGCTTAGTCCAAGATTTATAGGTCCGTTTGAGGTTTTGGAGAGGATTAGGACACTAGCTTATAGAGTGGCATTGCCACCAACACTTTCTGGAGTTCACAATGCGTTCCATGTTTCAATGCTGTGGAAGTACATGTCAAACCCATCACATGTACTAAATTATGAACCACTTCAATTAACTCCAAATATGACATATGAAGAAAGACCTGTCCAGATCTTAGCAAGACAAGAAAGAAGATTGCGGAACAAAGTCATTCCAATGGTCAAGGTCAAGTGGCTGAATCTCTCGGAGAAGGAAGCTACTTGGGAAACCGAGAGGGACTTGAAGAGCCGCTATCCAGAACTATTCGGTAAGTTCTAATTTCGAGGATGAAATTTTATTTAAGGGGGGGAGGAATTGTAAGGTCCAAAATTAAGAAGGCGTAATCCAACTGCATGCGAATCTAAGAAACATGAAAAATGGTTAATTAATTGATATTAATTGCTAATTAATTATGTGACATAACTGTTTATATGTTAAATAGGATTTTACTGTCATTATGCATAAAACTGTATCTTTAAGGAATATTCAGTTGCGATCGAGGAACGGAGACCGATGGCTGGAAAACGTAAAATGTTTTTATTAAATAATTGCTTTTGATTATTTAAAATATGGTTAGGCACAAGGTTCAGAGCTTGCGCAGGGGCAAGGGCTCGGTCTGGGGGCTGACGAGCTTGGCTAGGGGGACTTCTTGGGGTCTTAGGTGAGTGTACAAAATGTTGGTTTAGGGTTGGCTCAGTCGGCTAGGGTCATAGGCACCAAATCTTAAGGAGCATGCATATGAGGCTTTCTCGGCTAGCATGGGTGCTTAGTTGGGGAGCTTTGTCTTCAAGTTGGGGGATTGTTCTGTGGGTCCCTAGAGTCCAGTATGGTGCACTAAGGGGTTAGTCATGGTTTGGACCAGCTTGGCTTGAGGGTGGCTCGTGGGAATCAAGCCATGGCTCGGTTCCTAACTATAAGGGTCGGTTAGGGTTTCCTTTTTTGGTTTTAAAATAGAAACGCGGCTCATGGGGTGGAGTCATGGTTTATAAGGGCTAAAATAATATAAATGACTAAGTTTTGAATTTAGGAATTTTATATTAAAGTTTGGAATTTTTCGGGATTAAATCGTCGTCAAAACAATTAATTAAAGATAAATTGAAAAGCCTAGTTTTTCTAGCTAAATAAAATTATGGGAATTTTAATTTAAGCTTAAATAATTATTTGAGACGTATTAGAGTCAAAGAAATCAAGGAAAAGTCAAAAACGAAAAATGCCAAGTCCAAGGGTAAAACAGTCATTTTACACCTAAATTAGTAAGCGTCATGGCAGTGCTCTAAATGTTGATTTTATGATATTATGATTATTTTTTAAACATTTACGAAATGTTACATGATTAAATTATGATTTTTAAATGTATATTGGTTTGTATGATTTAAGGAAGACATTTAAAAGACATGTTGCATGCTTGATTTCAAAAAGCAAAATGTATATGTTATGCATGATTTTTTTAAAAGTGATGAGAATACGAAGCATTGAAGGAAGTGAATTAATTGTGACTATTACGATGTTATGTTGGAGATATCGTGAGGGTTATGGTCCTAGTGGGAGCCCGACGATCGTATTTTCATTCGATGAGGATAGGCCAAGGCTCAGTTGACGGGTGAGAGTGTCGCTAATGTCCCCGCCGCCCAGTACTGTGGTTACATGTAGATAGATCCATCGAATTTTTGAGGTTTGAGGAAAGTCACAATTAACGATCTGAATTGAATAAAGGAAAAAAAGAAAATGTTTATGATCATGTTAAAAGGTTTTATGTTATGTCATGTTAAGAAAAAAGGAAAAGAAAAGTTAAGATTTATTATGCATGCCATGAAAATATTATTTTTACGTAAAAGTATTTTCACTGTTGCATGCAATTTTATACGTATTATTTGTTATAAAGATTATGGCGTGTTGAGTCTTTAGACTCACTAGGTGTGATGGATGCAGGTGAGTCTGAGGGAGGTCTTGATGGTTGACCTGACTGAACTGAAGGTGCACACAACCCGAGGACCAGCGCTTCTACTTTTCCGCATTTACGATTTAAGATTCATGATTTAAGTTAAAGATTTTAAGACTATTTATTTATGTTTTCGAGAGATTTTGAGAGGTTTAGTGTGTGCCATACTTTTCAAATTTATTTCTTTTTAGGTTTGGTAAAACATTTGACGATTTCATTTTTATGACTATTTCACTTGATTTTTAAAATACTAGTTGGTTGATGTTTTTATTTTAAAGGGGAAAATAAAAATATTTTCATGTGGTATATGTATATGGCCGAAAATTGATAAAAAAAAAATTTATAGTACTTTTTAAGCAATAAAAGGGCAGACGTTTCACGTTGCATGCTTGGTTGTAAGAAAATTTACGCATGTGCATGATTTTAATAAGTGATGATAATTATGATGATTTGAAAGATGAGAATTAGTTGTGGCTATCGAAATATATGTAAATACTTAAGACGTATATGTAAATTATGATGATGAGGCCTAGGCACAGTGGATGGGTAGTACTGTCACTGATGTCCGACAGCCTTCGGGTACCGCGGTTCTATGTATGATGGATCCATCGTAAATGATGAATGATGTACGACAGTCACAACTAATGAACTAAATTCACCAAAGGGAATGATGTGTAATGATAAATGATGAGCTCTTTTGACATGTAATGATTTCATATGGCACATTTGCATTTACGTTTTTTAAGTGCATGAAAGGTATGTTGATTATAGTATATTTTCACTGTTGAGTGTTATGTATATGTACTTGTTATTCCTGGTACAGGTGTGTTGAGTCTTTAGACTCAATAAGCGTGTTTGATGCAGGTGAGCATGTTTTTGAGGGACTAGAGGTACAGAACTCTGAGTCGGAAGAATGGATGTGTGTGTACGATCTGAGGATCACATTTCTTCTGCACATGATGTTTTTATGGGTTTTGAGAGAGCATGAGCATTTTTATACACTAGGTTTTATACATTGTTGATTTTCAGGATTTTTACTCGTTTATGTTACGCATATTTTGTTAGATGAGCTTGGTCATTTTAAATTGTTCTAGTTTTACTGTCAAATATTTACGATTATTTTAAATGATATATTTTTTCAGTGGAGTGCATGCATGCAAAATATTTGAATGGGATTTTAAAATGGGAGCCTTTTAAAAATAAATATTTCCGCATTTTAAATAAGTAGATGTTTCAGTAATAATTTTAAATATGGAAATAGTTGAACGGCTTGACTTTTAGTATCCTTTTTTGAAATTACTCAAGTTTGTGACCGGTTGCAGCACCATTTGAGTTTCAACGGTTTGAGCATGCATATTGCAAAAAGAACTTTCATCCGATGAGTTTGACATATAATATCTTGCAGCTAGAGTTCAGATAATATGTCGTTTGATTTTCTTGTAAGAATGACTTGAATTTCTGATGCTATATCTGAACGATTTGAAATGATAATTCGGTCGAAAACCTGAAATTATAATTAAAGAGCAGCTAAATCTAAAACAATTCGATGATGATATTTGTCGATCACAAAAACTTATAATACAAAACTTATAATAGAAATATTTGATATTAGAAATATTGTAACATATTGATAAAAAAAATTTAAAAATAAAATATTCTAATAAAAATTTCCAAAATAACCGATACTGTTAAATTTTGCAAGTCGTCTCTCTTTGTTTGTTTTTAGGGGAATGAAAAACAGTAATAAATGTGAAAAACCCTAACTGCCATGCTCTCTTCATTTCAATCAGGAAAAAGGCAATAATATTACATGATACTTAATTCACGAAGCACACGCACAAGAGGAGGTGTTCTATTCAAATTCAAGCAGCTTCCGGTATAGATAAAATGGCGGGTTTTTTTTATTTGCACGTGGGCTGCGATGATTAATACTCCCTTCAATTGCACTTGTAGTTACAGAATTCTATGCGCATTTGTCTGTGATTTGGAATTGAATGGATTAGCAATTATATAAATGATGGGCTGTAATGGATGTGTGTTGAGGTGGACAGATATCGAGGCGTGGATTCAAGACTATGACAGGATTCAGTCTATGGCAGTGAAACTCATCTACGCTCAGATTGGGTGCGCATTGATTGGATCGCTTGGAGCGTTCTTCAACGCCGTGCTGCTTGTGAATTTGGGGGTTTCGTTGTTCGCGCTTTTTGCCATTGAGAGCAGCAGCCAGAGCCTCGCTAGGACGTACGCTGTCCTCCTTTTCTGCTCCATATTTCTTGATGTTTTTTGGTTCATTCTCTTCTCTCGCGATATCTGGTACTTCCACCCATACATTTTTTTTTCATTCTTTCTTTTATTTACTTGTTTTTCTTTTTAGTTATCTTGCTTTCACATTCTGTTGTGGAACGAGTCTTGGAATACTTGCACTATGTTGCTTCATAATCATCGTGCTTACATATTGGCTCGTGTTCTTCCACCATTATGACCGCATAAAGATTAACGTCTAAGCTTTGAACCATGATGCCATAATGTCCGCTGATGTGAGTTGGTTCAGTACGTGAGCTGATGAGCATGATCATTGGTGTATTTTAGCGTGCTTTTTAGCATTGGTCTTGTTAAACGTGTGATGGTTATTTTTCAGAATTATAGTTTAAGATCCAGGCCCGTGACTAAGAACAAAATGCTAGGATTATAGGTTATGCAGATACGAGTGTACAATGTCCATCAGATTGTCTTCTACTTTATCAAGGTTAACTGCGAAAGGTTTTGGGTATCGGTGCTGCAAATGGATTTTTACTTGTAATATCAGATACTAATTTCAGTTTCCCGTGTTTGTGGAGCTATAGGAATTTTATAAATTAGAGTTGTTTTCTTGTTCTTTTATCTAGGACGCTATTCATATTACTGGGTTGTGAGTTCAAAAGTTGATTCTTCATATTAACCGGGAGCTTATTCTGAAATTTTTTTATTGATAATTGTATTCTATTTTCCCCCCGTATTTAGCATTTTGATTCTTCAGAGAAAGTTTCAGAAAGCTATTTCGCTTCCATTCGTGTGACTTTAGGATCCATTCATGGTTCCATATCAACTTTATTATATTTGCATAATCTAGTTATGCAGTGGTACCCTGTGATTATCGTTCACAAACTTGTGGGTGCCAAAATGTTGCTACATATGTTTGAAAGATTTTTTGATTCCTGACCGAGTATCCCCATAACTATTGCCATAGCTTGTCATTGATGTATATATCACAGCAGTCATGTCATAACATGATATGTTTAGAGGTGCTACTCATTCCGTGAAAGTGGTGGGCAGTGCCTTACAACCAATACCTGTATTGCATACACTGGATGCCTTTGTTTTCTAATAGAGCCAGCCTATTAACCTACTCTGTCAATTATCTTATCCATTTGAGCTTTATTAGATTTATATATGTTGGTGCAGGCGCATGCCATCTGAGACATTTGGAACCTTTGTTACCTTTTCTGCGAAGCTCACCCTTACAATGCAAATCATTGGCTTTTCTGTAAGGTTATCATCTTCGTTGTTATGGCTACAGATGTACAGACTTGGTGTTTCCTACATAGACAACTCAAATTTACGAGATACAGACTTTGATTTGAGAAATAATTTTCTCAGTCCTCCAACTCCTTCAGTTGTTAGACGTCCTTCTGGTTCTGATGATGCTGTTGGGGGCTCGATATATGATCCTGCATATTACTCGTCTCTTTTTGAGGACGGAAAAGATGAGAGTTACTTATGTGGGGTATGGTCTTGTCACTCTGTTTAATCTTGTTTAAACACACAATAGCCCAAGAACACACAAGTGAATGTTAGGAAGTTAAACACTATCTGAACTTTTTGTTTCTAAATCTTGCTGGTCTTGAAAATGTGGATCATGTTTGTGGACTCCCACTGTAGAGTGTTAATTCTATCGATTTGTTTTCTATAGAAGAAGAGAGATATTGAAGCGATAATTTTTATCATCCAAGATGGATGGGCTCAAAATAAGAGCACATTGTACTTGAAGTGATGTGCCACAGCCTACTGTACGGTGGAAATATTCCCCAGTTATTACAACTAGATGCAATTGATGCAATGAAAATTAAATAGGTGAGATGAATTGTATGTCTAATACGTAGCTCCCCTATTTAGACCTAGATTAAATTGGTTTTTTTTTTTAGGAATGCTGGTCAATACTAGCCCTATTAAGCTCTATCATATCTAATTATTGCATTAGACTCCAAGTCTTGGATTTGTGGTAACCTTTGTTCCATTATGGATAATGAGCTAGAAGAAACTCTCTTGTGGTTAAATTTCAAACAGTGTACGTACTCTAACCACGGTGTAAGATGGTTGAGAACATAAAGAAGAATCTGATGTGGATTAGTTCACAATAGAAAAAGGGGGGAGGATCTGAAAACAACAAGATGATATGCTGGGGAATGTTAGCTGGAGAGCAGGTGTGTCTGGGGGGTGATAGAGGCGTTGTGTGAGTTATTCTTAGTTGTTGGCAGTGTTTTTATTTGTTGTTGTATGATGCTCCATCTGTTGACATCTCTTTCTGTCTCTGTTTGTGTGTTTTGTTTCCATCTTCCACAAAATATTCCTCTAATTTCACAACGATCATGCGAATAAAAGATTATGTTCAAAGTTCTAATTAACTATCAGTCTGCTAATGACAGTTGAAGTGGATAAACAACTATTATTTTCAGTATGAACTCATGTTGGTACGACAGCTTTGACTTTCATGTCTTTTTCTTTCATATGGGTATGAGCTTCAATTGCAATTTCAGTCATGCACTGATATTAGATTAAAAGATTTTAACTTCTTATTAGACACTACATAATCTAGTGTGCATTTTTAAAATGGACTAAAATGCTGTATTACATAGATGCTTTAGATGGAGCCTAGTATGTCATAGTACTGGTGAACTTTTTAGGGTTCAGATATGATAAGTGAGGCATTCAAAAATGAGGATGGAGATAGATGTGCGAACTATTATATTTAAATTGAAAAACTCCTACAATTGCACTACTATTGGCATCAAAACAACTCCACTGATGACTGAACATTGTAGGTAGATTCACATACATGAATCTTCTTTCTAGTACTTTGTCCTTTAGGGCCCATCGTTGTAGATCAGCCACATTCTTTTACAACCATTATTTTCAACATGAGCTTAGTTTGTCATCTTCGTCTTAGTTTATCGTACCAACTAATATTCCTATTGCACAAATCTAAAGGCAAACGTTCTGAGGTGACCTGATCCCTCGTCCTTGTGTTTTTCCACGTCTGGCACCAGAAGAGTGTGCATCTGTTTGTGTGATTAAACTCATTCGAATTACGCCAGCAATTAAACATGTGAAACAATTCCGTTGAATCATCCTCTTCATGTGAACTTGATGGTTGGATGACCTTCATAGTGTTTCCGCTGTTAAAAACAGCGTATAATTTTGATGCTTGAGTTGATGACCTGATTGTTTCGCATAGTGGAGATGCAGTGATGCACTACTAATGCTTGTATGGTGGACTCTTTCTGATTGCAGGGAGGTCAATGTCATGGCATTTCTGTGGTTGAGTCTGCGTCATCTGCTTAAACTTCTCAGATGAATCCATTCAAGGGCATTCCTTTTCATGTAAAAGATGTATGTTTCTTTGATTGATAGCCCAAACAAATGGAACACCGTGTCTAAATTCTCTCATCACATTTTACCTGAGAAAAACACATGGATGATATAAAAGAAAGGGAATAAAAGACAACTTGATGATCTTGATTATTCTTAGTAAATTTTTTCATTAGCCATGTTCTTAAAAGAGAAGACCGTTGATTCTGAGTCATGAATGTTATTCGAAGTATTTAATTATCTTGGTCCTATCATTTTGCAAGAAGATGATTTTAAGTTTTTGGTCAAAAGCTCATTACTTATTAATGATTATACTACAATACATCTGATCAATGGAATGTTGGTTTCAGGTTGAGTATGTCATGAGAAAGTTCCATATGGTTTGATGATTTGAATTATTGTCCACTTCTTCTGGCGATGCTCTTTTGTTTGGAATTGGAGGAATTATATTTCGTTTTTTTTTAAACATGGTTCATATAGGTGGCAAGATATTGTACAGCGATAATTGACATTGTATTCTTTTTCTGAGGCTAAACATGCGAAAAAGATCCAGAGATCCTATCTTGTATACTGTTTTGATCTTATGTTTTGAAGGAAAGTTAAACGTATGAAATCTCTTTCTTTGGATGGTTCTCTCGAGCTCCTATCTACCTACAAGTTTACTTAAAAAAAGTACATGTTGGTTAACTTTTTTTCTTTTGTTTAGAGGAAGAACATATTGGTTATTACGAGCTACAGGGTTTTTTATAAATAAAAAATTAAATATTAGAAATTTATAAAATATAACAAAAGTTTACAATAAGTGGGGTCCGAAACCTTCCTCCTTGCATATTGGAGAAGGCGGGACCTAGGCATGTTTATCGGTTCCATCGAACCGGTTTCGGATTGGTTCTTACCGGTTCTGGGTCTGCTGAGTTCGGAACCGATTAGGAACGATTCCGAACCGGTTCTGAATCGGTACCCTTTCCGAATCGGTACCCGTTCTGAATCGGTTCCAGTTTCAATTTGAGATATTTGGAACCAATCCAAACCCAAGATCGGTTCAGTGTTTAATAAACCGATTCCGGTTCAGGTCGGACCGGTTCCGAATCCTAATTTATTATATTTTAATATATAATTAAAATTAATAATATTAATGGACAATTTTTTATTTAGTATTTTGATTGCAAATAATTGTGATTACATAAAAAAACTATAACAAAATAACTTAAACATTTGAACATCTAAAATTTATCACGATTTATTAAAATATATTTTGAATACTCTGGATCTTCGTCGGAGCTTGAGCTTTGAAATTCGTCAATCGCCCCAACAGTCCTATTCTTTTTTCTGCTGCGAACCAATCTTGTAGGCATGTTAGCATGCTAAGTGTTTCTGGCTTTAAATTAGTTCTTTGTTCACCAATAATTCTTCCACATACTGAAAATGCTGATTCAGAAGCAACACTTGAACTTTGAACGGCTAGAACATCTTTTGCAATTGGCGCTAACACTGGATACAGTTGAGAATTTACTTTCCACCAATCTAAAACATCAAAATCTCTTTAGTCTCAATATATTTCCTTAGAAAAAATTGGATCTCATTGTAATTTGTCGTTGTCACTGATTTTTCTTTGAACTTTTGTCGTTTTAAATTTTGAAAAAAGTTTAGTGCTCCACTTTTGCTTTTTCTGTCGATGTCTCCTCCAGCTGTCGACTTGGTTCACACTGTTTACTAGCATATAAGTCAAACAATTCTTGAAAAAAACACATTATTGACTTCTTTTGATCGTCAACATTCTTCTCCAAATATTTAGAGTAATATTCAAAGAACATGTTTAAACCACCTTGACTTTGATTAGGATCAAGTAAGGTTGCTATACCATGCACAATTGGGATTTTCTCCCAATATTTTAAAAATTTGTTTTCTATATTTGAAACGAAGTCATGCATAACAACATCACCACGAAATTCAATAAATCTATAAACCATATTGAAATTAAAGGTAGAAACATGGTTGAAGTAGGATAGTTAATATCAAAAAATTTTTCGGTTGCTTCTTTGAAAATTTCTAACAAAAGAAACACATTTACTCAAAATATTTCAATCATCATCAGTGAACATTAAAGACTGTACCGAAATATTATTGTAATATGAAGTAACTAAATCTTGAAAACGTAACAGATTGAAGCAATTGATATAAAGAATTTCACCTGGTTTCAACAAGGAGGGGAAATTTTTTAAATTTAATCCTATTTGTTTCAACTAGTGTTTTCCAATCACGTCCATGTCTTCTTTCAAGTAATAATTTTCGTCTTACTTTGAATCTTTCTATTACAATAGTCATTTGTTCATACATGCACATTTAACACATAAGTTGATAATATGACGTGCACATTTAACATGAAGCAAATTATCATCTAAAATTGGTTTTAATGAATTTTTAATATATTTAATCGCAAGAGTATTGGCGCTAGCATTATATAATCTTAACAAAATTTAACACATATCCAGCTATAGTGTATGCATTCTGTGTTGATTCTAAATGATCTAACGCTAAAATTCTTTTTTTGCATACTCCAAGTTTCATCTATCCAATGACATGTAACAACAAGATAAGATTCATATTTAAAATTAATCCAAATATCAGTTGTTAAACTAACTCTACAAGAAATATTTGAAAGATGTGATATTAGTATTTTTTATGTTCCTTATACATATCAAAACAATATTTCTTAAGTGTGTGTCTAGAAATATTATGAAAACCAGGTTGAATAGTACTAGTAAATTCAACAAAATCTTCTTGTTCAGCTATTATAAAAGGTTGACAACTTTTAGTGCGTCAAATATAAAGGTAGATTTTCGAGATATTTTTTTTGTAATCGTGAAAGCTTTACGAGATGGAAGATTAATTTACTGTTGAGTTGTTTCAGTACCGAATGGTTGTAGAGTATTAGTGTCAAGCTTATGTACCTTGACTAAATGTTTTTTCAAAGTATCGGTACCACCGGAACCACCACCTGTTTTATAAGAATATCTATTTTTGCAAATTCTACACACAGCAAAAGAGTCATTTATATCAGGTGTTTTTTTCAATGTCGAAGTAATCCCAAACTTTGCTTCACTTTGCTCGACTCGTCGTTGTGCTCGTCAGAATGTTGCTTCCTCAGGCGGATGATGATGATCGAAAATTCCCACGTTGGGAAGTCCCGTAACATGTTCTTCCTCATGACTGGGTTCGAAGTCTTCAAAATCGGGAATGTAGGAAAAATTTTCACCAAAATCTAAAATGCGGTTTGAAGACGAGCCATTGAAAATATATTTAGTAAATATGTATAATGAATAATAACAAATAAAAATTTGAGATTGAGTTCAAAGAAATATAGAATGAGATTGTTAGGTACACATTATAAAAGCAAGCACATATTTATAGGGATGAAAAAAATTATACAATTTTATCCCCAAAATAATTGTAATTTGGCCCCTAAATTAGAGGCCTAATTGCAATTATTTCAAAAATATTCGTTGGGAAATGGTTGCTCAACAGATATGTCAAATTTTTATTTTTTTTCATTTTTTATTATTTTTTTGGTCAACGATATGTCATTTTTTTTATTTTTAATTATTTTTTTTAATTCTGCCGAACGCTCTCGGCAGGTGCTGCCGAGCGCTGCCGAGAGCGCTCGGCAGCACGCGCGCAAGGGCACCTGCATGCGCCGCTCTCGGCAGCACACGCGCAAGGGCACCTGCATGCGCCCCTTCGTGGTTTTCGTGTCCCTTCGGATTTTTCTGGTATTTTTTCATTTCCTTGGCATTGTTTGATGATTGTGGTCAGTTACAATGGCCAAGGGACACCACTATGAATGAAAGATCATGTCTTTTCACATGAAAAATATTAAATTTTTGATTAATTGAAAATCAAAAACACATACACAAAAACATATTCATTTTGCATATTGTTCTTTTTATTTCTTCAAAAAGAGAGAGTTCATTCATTTTCTTGTGATAGAACTTGAATATTTGAGTGCTCATTATTCAAGAGTTGTAGTTGTATTTTGGGAGAAGATTGCCACAAACATCTAGCATATTGTGAGGGGCAAATTCTTCTTAAGGAGAAAGTGTTCAACACTTGCCTCTACAAAGTCATTCATTTGTTTTTTTCTTGCATCTCATCTCAAATTTGAATACCCCAAACAATAATCTCAAACCAAAACTGGATCCCGTTCCGGTTCGGATTTCGGATCCAGTTCTAGAACCGGATCTGGAACCTACTTTGGCCGGTTTTTTTAATTGAACCGGTCAACTCTATTTAAATACAGTTTTGGACCGGTTTTGGAACCGGTATGGAAAAATCGGTTCTAGTTTTTTCGGTTCAGTTCCGAGTCGAACCGACTCAGTAAACATGTCTAACGGGACCTTGTCTCCTCTTTAATATAACAGAGAAGTTGGGGTTCACCATTATTTTAATTTTCTAGTTCGTCTTATTTAAATGGAATGATAATTAATAATTATTAATATTTTAATATATATAAATTATATTTAATTATATTTTGTTTAAACATTAATACAATAATATCAAAATTTTCTAACACATTTAAATTCAAAATCCTCATGTTAGAATTTAATATTTTCAATTCAAGTAATCATATTTATTTAGGACAAACTATTAATATCGCATCGTCTCCAAACATAACTTTCTTTTAACTAAATATTCCTCCAAATGTTTGTTTGAGCTTCCTAATCTTTTAATTTTTTACAAAAATTTCCCCAATCTTCATAATTATGGTACATGACATTGTTATATCTATCGAGTATATTCTGAAACTCATATAGACCAAAAACATGCAGCTACACAAGATTTCCAACATATATATCATATTTCAGATGTTTGATCATTTTTAAAAGGCTATCATGCTTCCGTTTAATAATTGAACAGTTTACCTCTTTGACCGGAGTGTTGTCGGGTTGCCGGGTTTTATAGACTGATCCTCACAGTCCAACCACAATTTGCAATAGATGGTTCCTGACGTAGATTCCTTCAACAGCACTTAGCACAACCCTGTTTCGTTTCTTATTGGAAACTTAATTTCGGAGTTTGACAAATTGATCGTTAAGAGATTGAACAACTGATCGAGAAGATTAAAAGTAACCGAACTAAAAATTCGTAAACTGATAGTTGCCCAAACTGAAGATTAATACGTATATAATTCTAGGCAACTGAACTGAGCGAAACTAACTGAAATGTGTTGTGAACTGAACGATCAGTTACACTACAATCAGTTGAGAATGATCAGTTTAATCCTATAGGCTAAAGAAGTCAACTGATGTTATCAGCTTTACACGTCATCAGTTAAGGAACGTAGCTACCAACCGACAATTGTACAAGAGCATACTGCAACCTATAGTGGTAACGCCGCATTTCAGAAAATCTACAGTGTACGATTTTCAGAAGAATGTTGACATGGATATACAACGGATATAAAGATTCAAAATGCATTCATTGTTATTGTTGGAAGCAAAGACTATAAATAGCCGAGAAGATCAGCTGAAACAAAAAAAATCAAGTTACGAAGTTGCCCAAGTTATCAAGCAATACAATCAAGAACTCTGTGCATATTCTTTCAAGTTTAAAAGCTCTCAAAAGCTCATGTTTAGTATACACATTCATAGCTTTTAGGCTATACTTTAAGCTTAAAGCACAAACACTCATTGTTGTATTATTCAATCTTGTAGAGATCAGTTGTGCTAAGAAGTTACACATCAGTTGAGCACTGATAAATTGTTTGATAATAAGAGTTTCAGTCTTGGCAATATTAAGTCCAAACTGAAGTGGGTTTGTACAAATCTTTGTATAGATCAAAGTCTTTTAGTAAATATCATATCTTCGAGATAGAAGGGGTGATGTAGGAGTGTTTGAAATCTCCGAACATCCACAAATCTTGTGCTTTTCCTTCTCAGTTTTATTCTATCTGTCCTTCAATTATTTCTGCACTTTTATTAAGTTAACTGATTGACATTGACAACAAGATTCTTGAATCCAGTTTATCACTAAATTGATTCGTTATTCGAATAAGTTGTAAAATTTGTCCAGTGTTTATTCAACCCCCCCCCCCCCCCCCCCTTCCTAAACATTTTTTCACTCCCAACCGATCCTTACGCTCACCTTATAGTAAAATAGTTCAATTTGAAATAATACATGAGAGAGGCAGTATGACTTGGTCTTTTTATTCAAACATACAGTTTATTAAAATATAGTAACCTCTTGTAGAGGAGGAATTACTTGCTTAACTATATATAGTAGTCGGAATTACAACACACACACAGTTGAAAAAACTATTACAAGTTTATTTTGAGAGAAAAAAGAAGAGTTTGAATTACGTCTTCATCTTTCTTCTGCCTTGGTGTATATAAAAGTCTTGATAGATTTGAAATCAAGACTTTAAATCTTGTGAATTTTTCTGCCAGTTGTGGCCTTGTGAGTGGTGGTCTTTTCTACCAATAGTTAATGATTTATCTTTATGGATGGTTGAGTGGACCATCTTCCAATAGTTAATAGAATCATCTTTTAGTGGTTATTCATCATCCACTGATTAAGTGGTTGGATCGCATGCTTGCTTTATCTTTGTCAGGAAATCTTCTGCTTTTGTATGGTCTCCGAGAAAATTGTTTTTTATGTGGTCCCGCACCACTTGGTCATGTTTCTACAAGACGCTTTCAATCCGTTCTGGGTCGAAAGCCTTTATCGAATTCTAGCTACTTTTGGTTCGAGCATTCTGGGCAGTTGTTTTCTGACCATCTTCCCACATGAGCCATACTATAGAATTTTCATCGAGTTTCTTTGCTCCTCGACAGCTTGTTATTTTACAAAAGATTTCTTTCTTTTCAAATAGGTCTTTTGCAAAACTTCTTGTTTTTTCTTTCCTAGTGTTCAAGAAAAAAGATTCATTTACAAAATTCTAATATAACTTAAATGGACTTGACTTTGTTCATCTCAGTTATACAGACTCATAGACCACGTGCTCTTATACTAGAGATGTTATCTTCAGTTGTTGAAGTAACAAGGGGTGTTTCTTCTATTGGATGATCTTTGATAAATTTTTGAATATTTATATCTGGCCTCCTTAGCTTGATAAAATGAAAAGCTTCATGTGAGCCTTTTCTGGCTGGTTCTTGTTCTGTATTGAAAAAGTATAGCTCAAGAATGTCTCCTTTGGACAAATAGTCATTGTTTACCTATGTTTCATGAACAACTTCCTAAATCGACTTAGATAATCCTTAAATTTATAGGAAGTTGGGTGATGTATTATAAAAAAAAGCAAAGAAAGAGCCTCGAATTCATGTCATGCATTGACTCGTTTGGATTTGAATTTGATTTCATCCATACCCTAGGATATTTTTCTGCTACATCAACTTGGATTGTGTCTAGGTTAATGTCTAACCTTGTTTTCAATTTCTCTCAATTCTGTTGATATACCTATAATGGAAAAACTGCATATTCATTTGTACCTACCTTAAATTTACCCTTGTCTATATGAAGTCTAAGGTTGATCTCTCCCTCTTCAATCCTCGAGGTGAAGGTTGAATTTAAAACTCGAGATAAGGATATCGAGTTTTAGTTTTTGTTTTGGCTGATTCATCTGGAGATGATCTCGACTTAACACTTGTACTAAGTGTATTTGAATCCCCTGCTATAGATATATAGTCATGTACTCGAAAATTCTACATTTGAGAAACCAATGGCTTCTCAACGCCTTGCAGGATAGGTCTTTGCATTACAGACCACAGCTGAAAACCTGTAAACATCATGTAATTCTATCATATACAATTCTCTTATCAGTTTGTTTTAGCCTACCCGAAATTTTACATTTAGGGCAAGCTTGTTAAACTTGTTTTGAAGTATTTCAAGGTGTTCCTTTAAATACCTCTGCAGTTTTATGATGACATCGATATCAACGTTGTCCATTTCTTGTTAAAAAATCTGTTATAATATTCTCATGAGATTTAATAATCATAATATCAAAAATATAATTTTTACATAAAGCCTGCAATCTTAATAATCTAGCTTTCTCAGGTTTGGATTCAATTCTATTCTTTAAGAAAGTCTTTACCTATGTGTTATCAACTTTTAAGGTAAATTTATTTGCAAGTAAAGATAATGGTCATTTTTCTTGTTTTTTACTGCATAAAATTTCTTCCAACTTTTAGCTTATGTATCAAAGAATAGACCACAACATTACCTACATGGTTGTTCTCTTTTTGGTGTGAGCTTTGTATGAACTGCTACTCACCAATAATCATTGACATCTGTATATAATACTAGATCATCTTCATTGATAAGTGCAAGATTTGCACTTAATTTATATAAGAATCCATATTGAATTATGTTAGCTTCGAATGAAATTATGCGTTTTTGGCTTGTTTTGATTGTCATTGCAGGAATAGAGGAAAAGTGCACACGAAGCCAAGAAATGCAAGAAAACAGAGCCATGCACCGTCGGACAGAATGGCGCGCGCGGTCGCGCCACTTCACGCGCATCCGCGCGCGCATAGATACAGCATGAAGACCAGAGGCGTGCGCGCGATCGCGCCACTTCACGCGCAGCCGCGCGCGCAGACACGAGCCATCAAGCAGAAGCTCGCGCGCAACCGCGCGCGCCGTGCGTCCAGAATTTTATAAATTGCACGAGTTAGGTCAAAAAGAGGAGGCCTCCTTGGGAAAGAACCAGATGAGAGAAACGCCGTTTTAGAGAGAAAAACACACGGGAGAGAGGCGCAGACACGAGACAAAGATCCAGAGTGCGAAGAACGATCACAAATATGAAGAACGACAGATCTGGGGATGGAGACGACACTTCGAATTTGTCATCTATTCTCTCGCCTTTATATTTTCTTGTATTCCGATGTCTAAACCTTTGAATATGTGTTGTTTTTATTTAGAATTCATTATGAACTAATTTTCTAGTCTAGAGAATCACGTAACTTTGTGGATACGATGATTTGACGCAGTGGTTTATTTGATTGAATTCTGCTCTTGTTTAATTGTGTTCTTTGTGTTTATTTCACTGCAATTTACTGGCCATGAATTGTTTGTTGTTTGATTAATTCTATAACTCGAGAGAGGGACTAGGATTATAGATCATTAGAGACACATCATTGAATGTTTATAGCGTTCGGAAGGCATAACTTTAGCGAGGCTTAGGTAAGAACATTGTTTGCATTTATCAATTAAACTTAGATTTTATTATGAATAATTGAGTCGAAGTTTGATTGATACAATTTATTCGTCACTTGGAAAAGGGGAAATAAAATAATTAAGTGTTCTTGGTCATTAAATAATTGGAATTCGTGAATATAAATTTAACTGGGAATAATTATCGTGAAAACTTGGTGAAATAATTTCTCTAGATACTTTCTCTCATTGTTATTTCTCAACTCGATGATTTGATTAATTCTTTGTTTTCAATTAATTCGATTAAGTAAACCGAATCTCTTTTGATTCTTCTAAATAAAGTTGAGACTATTTTAATTACAAGCATTGATATAATTTTAGTTTACACTCATCGTGGGATCGACACTCGTACTCAAAATTTCATTTTACTATAACTTGACATCATGCGCTTGCGAGCAATCAAGAAAACACGCAACATTCATCTTGACGAATGACCCTTTTTGGAAGATTTTTACAAATCTCCTTTCGTTGGCTAAACCTTTTTGTGTGTTCTTCTGTCTATATGTGATTTGCTAGGTTTTTAATAAACATTCCAACAAAATTAACAACTCCTAAAAAATTTTGTAGTTGTTACTTTATTTCAATTTGTCTGGAAAACTATATACTTTTTCCACTATGTGTTCTTGCAGAATTATACTGGGCTTATCGCTTTCTATTATAAGATGTTCAATCTTTCTTATAGCAATGGTTGCTTTCTTTTTAGATAAAATCAGTTTTTCTTTCTTATAAAATTTAGAGAAAATCTCTAAGTGTTTGTATGTTCTTCCATATTTTTAGATGTTATTAAAACATCATCAATATAGACAAACATGAATATGAAATAATCCTTAAATAGATTATTCAATTTTTTTTGAAATATCTGAGGTTAATTATTCAATCTCATTGATAAAACTTCTCAAATATAATGTCCTTTTGGCGTAGAGAAAAATATGAATTCTTTCTTTCTTTCTGCAACCAAATCTGATAGAACCCAGACTTACAATCAAATTTAGAGAATAATTTAGTGCTGGTTGTACAACTGATTAAATGTTTTCTACTAAGTATAAAATACTCTCAAACTCCAAAATCTTATTAATATCTTGATAATTAATAACTAATCCGAGTTTATTTCTTTTTATCTCACCATGATTCTTTACAAGAAATCATGGACTGCTATATGGTGAAATTGTTTCTTTGATTAAACCAAGGTCCAGATGTTCCTTGATAATAATATGCATATTCTTTTGATCAATTATATTCATCGGGATAAGTTTGCATCTGAAAAATTCATACTCTTTGTCTTCCTTGATTTAAGGCTGGGTTTGAGTTGATTTTTATCTCACCATGCCAATGGATCTTCATTGCAATTTTCTTTGATCATTTTCTTGACGTTTTCCGGGAATACTTTCTATTCAAAGTCTACATCATTCTGATGTAGAGCTATGTTGAGGAAATATATTTTTCTAGTTGGAGGTCCTTATTTACTCTCAATTGGAGCATTATTTCTACAAACCATCAGAATCTTTCGTTTTTGAGTTCAGAAATTTTCCTTCATCACCAATCTTGTTGCAAAATTGGATTGAAAATTTTCTATAAAATGCATCTCTTAATATTTGGACTATGACTTTGTGATCGTATGTTGTTGTGAACACTAATCTTGTAGCCTCATTTTCTTGTGTATAGGAATTAAAAATTTGTAGGAAATTGTTTCCTAACAGAATGTCAGGTACTCTATCATTAAAATAAATCGGCGGTGTTTTTATTTTTTACTAATGTGTTTGTTCAGCACCTCCGATTATATTTTTGTCATCCTAATTTTTTATATAAGATTAATATTTGTTTAGAGAAATCTCGTATAACAATCTGAGATAATTTTTCTTCCAATTTTTTGCTGTACAAATTCTAGCCACTGAATCAATATAAGAAGCAAAATATTCTACCTTATATTGTTCATGTAACATTCATATTGGGATGTATATCGAGCATGAGCTCGTGATCATTGGATCTTTTACATTCTATCCTCTGCCATAATCTCCAGTCGTTTCCAAGGTTTGTGTTCTTCTGGAAACTTTAGCCCAATAACCAATTGATCTGCTTCTTTTCTTGGGATTCTTTTGATGTGAATTTTCAATTCTCCGATATTGATAATTCTTTTGTAAGTTCCTATCATAAGTTGTTCACAAGGGAATTGGTTTTTTTGTCTTGTAATATCAAATACTATTTCGACTTCCCTACATCCTTCCAGACATCTAAGTTTTCCTATTTTTGAAAAAAAAAAATTGTTATCTGTTGGACTTCTCCGACATGTGTTTCCCCCCACCTGTGACTTGTTATTCTATCTACTTGAAAATATAATCTTATTTGTTCAAGTTGAAGACTTCGATTCTTTTTTAGAATCGATTTATGTTGGATCTGGATATTTGTTTTCTGTACTAACGGAAACTCGATTCTTTCTGGATAAATAGCCTGAACAATTTTTCTATATATTTGTGGTATTTCAATAAACTCATTTCTAATAATCAGTTCTGAATTATGTGTATTAGATTCAACATATGAAATTTGATAAATAATATAATATAGTCTATCACCTTCTTTCTTCAGCCTTTTTTATTTGTGTTTTGATGATACGTCAAAGCTCGGCCGATGTCTCGATTTGCCAAGTTGTAGGCAATTCTTGGATAAATTACTCCTATGGTTTTTCATCCACAGACATTCCGTGAGATAGTTCCTAGTATTTAATCTTGAAACACATTCATTTACAACATATTGCAATATCAATGGGTGGGTTTATTCTTTATTTAAAAGTAGCTTTTAACATAATATGGATTGCTACGATATGAATCCAGGACATGGTTCGTGTTACTTCTTTATTGAGTTTTTGTATTTCCTGCTTAATTTCTTCAAAAGTAATTAATTGCATCTCCATTCGATTTCCCGTAAATTCTATTAGGATTGTCATTTACCTTCTGGAACTTTATCGATTAGTTGATGCTTTCTGTTTCTTTGATCAAGATTTCGTAATAAATTTTCTACCTGCCCTGCAGAGAATCATTGATATTTTTGTAGGTTGGGATTTTCCCTCATGATCTTTTGGACCATGTTATGAGATATTGTTGTCTGGTTAAAGAAACCATACAAGTCTTTATGTGTTTCATGTTGAAACACCTCATCTTCAATCAGATTCTGATTCAGTTCCAACATATTCTTCTTAACTAATGACTTTTTTGTCTTCATGGATACTTTCGTCTGAGACAATATCCTTAAACTAATATACTTGAATAAGATCTTAGTAATAAATTGTTTCTTCAATATCTGGGGTCGGATCGAAGCATTTTATTCCCCTTCTATCATTTTCTGGATAATTTGTTGAAATGTGATCTCTTGCTCCACATGTCTCTTTAAAATTTCATTAGCTTGGCTGTAAGCTCTTCTGAATTTTTTTATATAGGTATTCTTCATGTACTTCGAGATGTGCTCGATTCTTGGGATGATATCCTACTTCTTAATGATCCATTTCTCGGCCTAGATTTGTAAGATCTGGATTTTTTGTGTGGACTATACTGTTCTTTGTTTCCAAGAATTAATTCCACTTCTTCCACATATAGCTTAAGAAGCATTTTCCCTTATCTTGGTTTATCCTACGATTTATACATTAATTCATAAAACTCTACTTTAAATATGAAACTAAGTAAAAGTATAATTCTGATGTAGGAGCAGGCATCACTGTTGAATGGTATAAGAGCCCAACGTGTCTTTGGACAGGGAAGACACAAAGCTTCATCCATTCATGGGGAATCCGACAAATATTACCCTATCTATCTTATCTTTTATTGTTAAATGGTTACTTCCTATGTGTCCCAATTTTAAGATAGACTAAGATGCAACCGAAACACGATGTTATTGAGGGAGAGTCATAAAAGGGGAAGGCTATTGCACATGAAGGTGAGGGTAGTAGAGCACGACATATGGATGACTATGCTCAACTACTCCACCAACATACTATAGTTCATGGGAACAAATACGACAGTTGTTAAAAATTTAACAAAATACACAAGAGCGTGTGCAAGACCAAGCTATAGAACCGAAACATGAGCGGGGCCCCATAGATGTTTTTTGACAAATTTCGAAGATTGAATCCACCAAAATTCGTTAGGGGCACCGAAAGAGTAGTAGAAGAAGAATGGATCAAATCTTTGGAATCCATCTTCTCGTATTTACCATGGGCGATGCAGATAAGGTAACTCGTTTTGTCTTCCGACTGACTAAACATGCTAAGATTTGGTGGGAAGGTGTAAAGGTGTCTATGCGAGCTGATCTATTGACACGGGACACATTCAAGACCACCTTATTCAACAAGTACTTGAGCAAGGATGTGCGAGCACAAAAGAAGGGACTTCTTAGATTTAAAATATGGGAACATGTCTATGGAAGAATACATCCAAAAATTTGAAGAAGGATCTAAATATGTGTCTTATATTGCTTAAAATGACACCCAAAAATGAGAACAATTTGTTCAAGCACTTTGCCCTAAAATCAAGAGAGATGTGCAAATTTCAAGGGATGTCGACTATAGAGAGATAGTAGACAAAACATTGATGGTGGAACAAGAAGAACAAGAGATTGGAAAAGAAATGCAACAATGAAGGCAACAATTTTTCCAGAAATTCCATAGTTTAGGGCAAGGTAAAAATGGGGAATTCGGAGGCAATCGAAGTGAGCAGTCACGTCCTAAAGCTCCCACTCCAAGAAAAATTCTGGACAAACCACTTTGTGCCACTTGTGGAAAACCTCATTCCGGGGAATGTATTCAAGGCACTGACAAATGTTATCGGTTCAAATGGCCAGGCCAATTATTTCAATGACCAAATATTAGGCCGACCCTGGTACCTCAATGATTACATGTACGTTTATGATTAAGATATCACATCTATTGAACTTGTAGACTTTGGAGCTACACAAATGACATATTATTTTATCTTCGAGTCATTTGTGTGGAAACTGGGAATTATATCGGACAAAAGAAAAGCACAATATGAAATAGATTGCCTTCAGGGCAAGGGATTCAAACTAATCGAATATTTTAAGCATGTCATATACAAGTGCAAGTCTAGAAATTGATTGCTGAATTAATTGTCTCGGTGATGATTAAATTTATGAATACTAGGAATGGATTGACTTTCAAAGTATCAAGTTACCATAGACTATGAAAGGAAAACAATCGGATTTCACCAACAGAGATAATCCTTTCACAGTGCAGAGCACATGTAAATCTCCTTAACTTCCTATCATCTTTGTAATGAAAGCTAGGAAAATTATTCAAAAAGAATGTTAGGGATTTCTAGCTGATGTTACAATTAATGATCATAATATGCCCAATTTGGAAAATACTGAAATTGTTTGTGCGTCCAAGAAGTATTTTCGGATGATATAACAGGTTTTCCGCAGACAGAGAAATAGAGTTTGTGATTGATGTGGTATCAGGCACTAATCACATCTCTAAAGGCCCCTACCATATGGCCCCAACTGAAATGAAAGAGCTGAAAGAACTACAAGAGTTACTCGATCGAGTTTTTCACCATGGGACGTACTAGGGCTATTTGTTAAGAAAAAAGATGGCACTCTTTGGTTGTACATGGATTACAGGGAGTTGAATAAGTTAACTATCAAGAATACGTATCCACTCCATGGGATTTACGATTTCTCTGACCAATTGCAAGGAGCTGCTAACTTTTCCAAGATTTATCTACGTTCGAGCTATCATCAGTTGAAAATAAAAGAGGATGATATTTCAAAGACTGCATTCCAAACAAGGAACGAGCATTATGAAATCCTTTTAATGCCATTTGGACTGACTAATGTACTTGCTGATTTTATGGATTTAATTAATATAATATTCAACACGTTTTTGGACAAGTTTGTGATTGTATTCATTAATTATATTCTTATCTATTCACTAATAATAGAAGACCACCGAGAACATCTAAAACTGGTTTTGAAAACTATGAAGAACAAGAAATTGTACACAAAATGGAAAATATGTGAGTTTTGGTTTGAACAAGTGGCATTTTGGGTCATATAATATTAAAAGAATGTGTATTTGTAGATCCAAGTAAGATTGAAGCTGCCAATAACTGGCTCAAGCCAACCAATTTATCAGAGGCGGGCAATATTCTTTGTTTAGCTGGTTATTATCATCGCTTTATAGCAAGATTTTTGAAAACCTCGTTGATATTAACTGATTTGACAAGAAAAGATGCGAGAGTCAGGCATTTGATCAAAGCTTTCAGGAATTGAAATATAAGCTAACATCAGCACTTGTCCTTGCAATTCCAGAGGGAACATGAGGATTTTTAGTATACAACGATGCATCGAAACATGGGCTAAATGGAAATATTCTTGCTTATGCGTCGAGACAATTGAAGGAGCATGAAAAGAACTACCCAACACATGACTTTGAACTAACAACAGTGGTGTTTTTCTTAAAGATATGGCGGCATTACTTGTATGGTGAAAGTTGTTAGATTTACATGGATCACAAAAGTCTCATACTTTTTCACTCAAAAGAAACTAAATATGAGGCAACAAAGATGACTAGAACTGGAGAAGGATTATGATTGTGTAATCCGCTATAATCCGGGAAAATTAAACATGGTAGCATGTGCATTAGATAAAAGTCAAGTTCTATTGCCAAACTGACTGTATAAGAACAAGTTTTGAAGGATTTATAGAGTTTACATATTGAGATTGTACCTAAAGGAGCTGGAATCAAGCTGTCAGCTTTAATGGTACTACTACACTAGCAGAGAGTCTTAAAGTCGGTCAAAGTTCATATGAAGAGCTCAATAAGTTAAGGCAAATGGAATTAGAAATAGAAGGTTCTAATTTTGAATATAATGCCGAAGGAATATTGACGTATCAATGCAAAATGTGTGTGCCAAAATAGGGAAACACTGGGAAAGATATTTTCATTGATGATCATGCTACACCTTACTCAGTCCATCCATGAGCTACAAAAATATATAAAGATCTAGTACACCGCTTCTGGTGGCTGAGAATGAAAAAAAAATGTAGCCCAATTTGTTGTAGAATGCCTAACGTGCCAGCAAGCGAAAATTTAACATCAAATGCCGGATGAACTATTGAAACCATTACCCATTCATGATAGCCGAGAATGAAAAAGGACGTAGCTTGATTTATTGCAAAATGTCTAACTTGCCAACAAGTGAAAAAAGAACATCAAATGCCAGCAAAACTATTGAAATCGTTGACCATTCATGAATCGAAATGCTAACACATAAGATGAATTTTATTATTGGTCTACCCAAAACATCAAGAGGGTATAATTCAATTTGGGTGATTGTGGATTGCTTGAATAAATTAGCTCACTTTTTCTCAGTAAAGTCCACATATAATATGAACTAATACGCATAAGAATATATAAAAGAAATTATCATATTACATGGAATTCATGTATCAATTGTATCTAATCTTGATCATAAGTTCATATCAACCTTTTGGAAGAGTGTAAATCATTAAATGGAGACCAAGTTATCATTCAGTAAAATATTTCACCCTTCAATAGATGGAAAATCAGAGCAAGTTGATCAAATATTGGAGGATATGTTAAGGGAATTTACTATTTATTTTCCGGGCAGTTGCAGAATTAATTATAAAAAAACAATTATCAATCATGAAGCATGGTATGGTCGAAAATTTAGATCTCATGTACATTGGGGTGAAGTTGAGGAAAGGAAATTATTGGGTCCGAAACTAGTACAACAAACATCAGACTTGGTAACAAAGATACGAGAGAGAATGCAAATCACACAGAGTCGACATAACAGTTATGCATATATCCAAAGTCGAAAACTGGAATTTCATGTTGGTTATCATATTTTTGTCAAAGTATAATCTATAAAAGGGATTTTTTGGTTTGACAAGTAAGGAAAATTAAGTCCCCGGTATATTGACCCCTTTGAAGTATTACAATAGATTGGGGAATGAGCCTATCAGATTGCATTGCCGCAAATCTCTCAAGCGTTCACAATGTTTTTCACATTTCCATGTTCCAAAAGTATCTGGACAATCCATCACACGTTCTTCATCATGAACCACTCGAGCTTGTATCGTGAGACGTATACTAATTTAAAATGCTGCTAATTAATTTTTTTTTAAAGCTCACAATTTCGAAAATAAACATTTAAATATTTTTCATGCATGCAACCCTACTGAAAAATATCATTTAAAAATAATCATAAATTCTTTACAGATAAACTACTACAGTTTAAAAATATCTGACAATTAAAATATTGCAGTTTAAAATTGTCGACGCGGCCATAGTATGCGTACATAAAAATAACTCAAATAAACATCCTGATAATCATCACCGTAACAAAATCAACGTATCCAAATGTTCATGTCCACTCAAACTCATGAAAACGTGATGTGCAGAAAAGTGTGGTCCTCAGGTCGTGCGCGCACATCCAGCCCTACCAACTCAGAATTCGGCATCTCCTGTCCCCTCATCGACATGCTCACCTGCATCATTCACACCTAGTGAGTCTAAAGACTCCACACACCTGTATCGTAATAACAAATATATATACATATCATGCAGCAGTGAGAAATACCATATTCAACCTACATTTCATGATCATGGAGAATTGTATGCAATATCTTAACATGTGACAACATAATAATAAACATAGCACATATCATCATATCACCATATACGTGTTCATTTTCTTAATTTGAATTCTGTTTGTCAGCTGTAAATTTCGTATTATCATGTCAGTTGATTGATTCATCTACATGTAACCGCGGTACCCAGCGACGAGGACATCAGCGACATCATTACCCACCCACTGAGCCTTGGCCTTACATATCATCGTATTAACGTATTCGTATTAGTCATAACCAACTCCTTTCCTTCAAAAACATGGCATATTCATCACTTAATAAAACATGCATATACATAAACTTTTCTTAAAATCAAGCATGCAACGTAATTTTCATAACTATATAAAAATCATATACATGATGAATAAATATTTAAAAACGTGATAAATTTGTGCCCAGGGTGCTACTAGGACTAAAAAATCATCCCGGGTGCAAAATGACCATTTTGCTCCTGAAAACCCAAAATGACCGTTTTACCCTCGGACCTCACAATTTGACCCGAAGCTTACCAAACTCCTTAAAACACCTCAAAACATATAAAAAGTATTTTTTAGACGTAAAATCGAGCATGTTTCAAAACTTAACTAATTTGTTTTAAAACTTGGATCAAGGTCCCGGTTTTAACCCGAAACTTAACCAAATCTTTCCCAAACCTTTACCACACCTTAACCACAATCTACCAGCCCCTAATCCTCACATAGCAGCATACTAAGCCCCACGAACAGCCCCTAAAGCTGCTGGATATTACTCGGACCTCCACACATGAAAACCCTAAATGCCATCCCTCGGCCCTAGCTCGATCGCCGCCCTTACTAGATCCGAACCAAGCCACCTAGGACTTATACCAGACCCTACTGGACCTAGTTGACTAGGACTTGCAGCCCCTCACATGTCCCCTCACCCGTTCCCCTGAATAACAAGCCACACCTAAGCCCCGACCATGACTCATCTTCGATCAGTTGACTTCGAGGCCAACTCCAGCCATGATCAAGCCATCATGGATAACGAATTCAACCCACCAGGGTCTGGTTCTTGGTTAAAGAAGGCCCTTGCACAGTCGGCTCAGCCCTTCACCACAAGCCCTAAGAAACCGAACCCCCCCAAGGAATACACCTCTCGGCCTCCACCCTACAGCATCCAGCCCTTAACACTAGCTTCATATCTCCTCCATACCATCGAGTACATCCCCTTAGTGACCAAAAACAGGCAGCCCTTCGCGCCAAAACAAGAAATCATGAGTAGCACACAAGTTATACGCATATACGTGTCAAAAACTTTACAAAAATGATGCTATAAGGGGGACCAATGAATTATCATGCAAATATATACATAAACACGCATAAACATGGTGTAAATGATGAGAAAGAAGATAAACAATCTTCCTTGATGTTTTTACGCTAAAAAACTTGAAGATACGCACGTAGGACGAACACCGGAGAAGCGGATAAGGGTTTTCTTGAAAGAAAAATGATTTGGCCAAGAGTTTCTGCTCAAAAGTGTGAAGGAGGCTGCTGAAGAAGTGAGGTGGGTGGCCACTAAGAAATAATTAGGTTTAGGGTTGCTTAATGAAGTTTTTTAAATAATTAATTAAGCACTAATGGGCCTTAGAATGAAATTTAAGGGAAAAAAATAAGTTTTGAGCCCATTACGAAATAAAACAAACCCATCAAGCTCAAAAACAACCCCGAAAAATATATCATTTAGGTACGTTTTGAAAATATTGCCCGAGCCCTCAAAAAGTCCTCCGAATCGTTAAAATTTGTGTGCCGGCTAAAAATACAACCCGGCGAGTAAAAATACCCACTAAGACCCATTTTCGAAAAACACCCTTAAAAACATTTGATAATGAATAATTAAAAATAATTATTCAATAAAATATTTTTTCTGAATATCCCCGGTCTCTGTTCCTCGTTCGAGCACGAAATGCAACTAGAAATCCTAATGCGTGAAACATTAAAATAATCATGAAATGAATCCTATCATGCAATAATTATGCATTAAATGCATAAAATCAATTAAACACATGATTTAAATAAAATCTTATATTGCATGCATTCAGGTTACGTAATTTAAATTTCCTGGACCTTACATATCGAATTTATCTTATGAGGAACGACCGATCCAAATACTTGACAGAAAATCGAAATGTGGAAAAACTAAGAAATTCATTTAATGAAATTGTTGTGGCGTAATCATGAAATCAAGGAGATGACTTGGGAATGAGAGGAAGAAATCAGACAGAAATATCTTCAGCTATTAGCTACGCCAAATTTCAAGAGCGAAATTAATTGAAGAAGGGAAGAATTGTAATGCCTAGTTGTCTCAAAAAATGCTGTCATTTTTTATTACATTGTTATGACTATCATTACTGGTTTAAAATGTTTATTACAATAGGTTTAGGTTCAATATGACATGATATATTTTAAATGTACTGTCATTTATTTTATGATATGAAATATGATTGTGCAAATCATGTAGATGTATTGATATTACTTCTATGACATCGATGCATTAGTATTGATATTGAAATATGTAAACCTACAGAGAAATTGATTCATGGATGTTGGTGGTTGTGGAAATGACTATTGGGAACATGTTTGAGGAGGAATAGATGATAATTAATGAATGTGATAGGAAAGAAGGGAACACAATTGACACGAATATAATTTAGGAAGCTTAAAAAGAAGAAAAAGCCTGAAAATTAGAGGAAGGGGCGACTAGCTGCCAAAATGAACCGCCCCAGCACCCATGAGGCAAGGAAATAAGAAACAGTGTCGAGAAAGGATCTCCCTAGCGGCTGAAAAGGACCACCCCCGTGCCCTTGCAGCAAGGAAAAAAGAATAGGTCGAGCAGGGCGCGCCCTAACGGCTGAAATGGTCCGCCCCAAATCTCGGTCTATGAAGAATATAGAGTTCGACTTAAAAACGTGATGGATTCAGGATTTACTTCATTAATCACCTCAAAAACACTAAAAACAGAGAGAAAAACTAGGGTTTTTCACTTTCCTTCCTAAAATCAACTACAATAATCCATGTTCACTTCTGACTGAAAGCATATTAGCGTTCGACAAGGAATTTGCAACTTACTACTATAAGTTTTCTTTAATTCCTAAGTTCATGTTATCAAAACCATAGAAAATGGGTAATTTTCATGATTTATAATGAAATGAGGGTATTAATTGATGTTAGTGGAATTTTGAGAGCCTAGAATCATGAAAAATCACTCCAACAAACGTTCTTAAGCTTTGAGAGTAAGTTGAGCTTATTCTTTGATGTAATACACGAGCATATTACGGATTTCATCATGATTTTCAAAGGACTCATTTTATTTGAAGATATATGTACTTGTATTATGCATTTCTTTATTGATTCATAATATATATCATTGTTATAGCATACAAAAAATCCACTAATCCCTGTCATCCAAACACCTTATGCTAGCATCTCTCCTGTTCTCTTAGTCTGCATGGTATGAAAATGAAGCAAGTTATACTATAAAATGAGCTTGTTGATGAATAAATATTGGTGGTTAATACCTGAAAGATGGAAACACAACCAAATCTATTGGACAATCATGATTAAAAACGTGGATCATACGACCCATCACAGTAGCCTATGAGCATCATGGATCCTATGATCAACCATAGTAGCATATGATCAACCACAATAGCTTATGAATGTCATATAACTTGACCATTTTTTTCACGTTATAAATGTACTATGTTTTCAAGAACTTATAGTTTGATCACGAATTTGTTGGAACATTTCATGTTCGCAATCTTTTTTTTATGTTAACAAAACTTGTTTATTTGTTTATAATGAGTTTACCTAAATGCGCAGAAACTGAAACTGATCAGTTAGCAAACTTAAACTAAAACTATCGAGACGCAAACCGAAAGTGCCAACTGATTGATCAAACTGAACCAGTACAAATGAAGCATCAAGAGTAGTTCAACTGATTGTCTAGTTGATAGGTGGTTCAGCAGAAGACCTTCAGAATCCCGGCCAGCTGATGAAGTGTTCAACTGATGAAGAGCCCAACATACTAGTTCAACTGAATCAGTTAAATCAGTTCAGCTGAGGAGTCAACTGATTTCACCTCACCAGTTCAAGACCATTTCAACTGATCAGTTCAGAACATCAATTACGAGCGAATCATTTTGCATATAGGACAAGCTTAATCCAGCTTGCACAAAGGTACAAAATATATTGTACGATCAAAGGTACAATAAGAGACGTTGCAGCAACCCTTAAAGCCAAATGTTCCAGATATCTATTTGGGGGAACAAATTCAAACTGCAACAGATTCATTCACTGAGACTCATTGTATGTTCAGCCAAACGCCTATAATAGAAGCCGAAGATCATTGAAGGCGAGGATGAGAGTTGATGAGTAAAAAGATAAAATACAGAGAGGACACACATAATGCTTATCAGCTCTGAAGAAGCAATTAGCCCAGAGGGAATACTTCAACGTGTTATCAGCTTAATTTTAGAAGCATATTTCCCTCAGTGTGTGATAACACTTTCGGGTAGTTTTCAGATATCAGTTCTCATGCACACACACCACCGCTCAAATTTCGTCTTGCACAAAGACGTAAAACATGTGTATGTAGTCTTTAACACATAGACGTTAAACAAGTGTTGGCTGGAAGGTGCTCCTTTCAATCTAGGCTAAGAGTTCAGTTAGGCAGTGGGGAAGTCCTAAGCTGGGTGGGTTATTACACTTGTTGTAATTAATCAAAGTCTTCTAGTGTATTCTATCCGAGGAGGAAAAAGGGGTAAAGTAGGAGCAGTTGAAGTGTAACGTCCGAAAAATAAGTCCACGTAAACCGCATGCATGAAAATTATTAAATTTCTAAAATATTAATTAAATGATTTTGGATGCATGAATGATACATTTTGAGTGAATAAATGATTAATTGTGTAATCTTGTTTGATTTTATGATTTAAAGATTTTCTGACGAATATCGGTGGTTGGCCGGAACGGATGACCGGAGACGACTTAGGTGTTAAAATTTTAAAAGCAAAATTTTTATTTTTACTTAAGAAAATAATTAAATAATTTAAGAATTATGGAATTTTTAAAGTCAAATTTAAGTTAAATGGTGGGAACAAGAGAATTATATATTTTATAAGGGATTTTTTTGAAAATAGATATTTTTAAATTTTTAATTTGATGACTAAATAATTTTATAATGCTTAATGGGCATAATTTATTATTTAAAAAGTTAGGCTTAATTAAGCCCATTAATTAAGTGATTAAAAAAATGTATTATTATTTTTTTTTTTAAAAAGAAGATAATAAATAAATACATATGAGTCCTATTACTACACTTACACACACCGAAACACACACACACACAATTACGTGAATGGAGTAGCGGCCGAATCTAAGAAAGCAAGAACAGCGGCCCTTCTTCTAGCTAGCCAAGGAAGTTTTGATTTTTTTCTCATTCGTTCTTTGAATTTATTCCTCGTTCTTCCTTCCAACAACGATCACCCGACTCCCGTCCATCCCAAGAACTGTTTTTGGTGGGGTTTTGACGAGATAAAAGGGTAGAAAAAAACAGAGAAATCGTCCTCCGTTCGTCACCGACTTTCACCGCTACGGTATTCGTGTTTCGAGCGTTCAAAACGCAAAGGCACGTTTCTAAAACTTATTTTTGCACCATTCGAAACATATAATGCATGATCATGATATTTTGCATAAAAAACCAGAATTATGTTCAGATCACGTTTTTAATGATTTTTCCATTAATTTTCAAAGATACTTGCATGTTTTGAAGTGTTGTGATTGCCGAAGGATGTTGCTGCCATTAGGGGAGTTTAGGAGTGAATTCCAGAGGCTATAAGAAGTTTTTATGGATGTTAACATGGCCATGAGTCGACTGGTTCAAACTGTTATGGACCTAGGCTAGGGTTTTGTGAGGCTTAGTGTTCACGTTTTTGGAGGGTTAAAGGGGTAGAGGCTAGTTGTTGTTCTGGTTCGACTGAATCCCCTCAGATATAGGGATTGTGGATGTGGTTAGGGACATGAGTTAGGTTCATGTTAGGAGCCTGGTATGGGCTAGATATAGTTTAGAAGGGTCTGGTTGCGCATGGGATAAGGAAGAACATGTGATGCCTCTTTTTTTGAGTTTAGGAGCTGTTTGGGTTTTGTTGTTCGATTCTGAACATGGGTTGGTCTAGGGCTCTTGGCTATGGTTTAGGCAGTCTCTAAGGTTCGTGGCTTGGTTGGCTGGAGAAAGCTGTACAACCAGAAACATGAAAGCTGCACAGTTTGAGTCTCTTATAGCTGCTGTCATGGTTCTGATTCTTTTGGGGCTTATACGCTGATTCTGAGTTAAAAAGGGCTTAACCATGGGCTTAAGTTATGTCTAAGGGTCGAGTATAGGGCCTGGTTCGGGTTCGGTTTGATTCGGGTTAAGCATGAAGTCGTTAGAAGCGTTTATGAGTCGAAACGCGTCTCCTTGGGCCGTTTATTTCATGGGCTGCGGGTTCACGTTTTATGTGGTTCGAGCATGATTCGGATCTTGGTTAGGGGCATGGATAGTAGATTAGAGATAAAAAGGCAATGGTTAAAATTTTGGAAGAAAATGTTAAGTTTTGAATTTATTCGGGTTAAAAACGCTTTGTGGTTTAGTCATTGAGTTATTAAATCGAAAGACTCGGGTTTACGTCTAAGGGAAATATTAGAAGTCAAAATCGAGATGATGTTTAAAATAAAAATATGAGATTTTATGATTTATGGTAAATATGTGCAATTTTTACAGTAAAATGCTATTTTGAGAAGTCATGATATTTTACGATTTCTTTTACTGTTAAAATATTATTTTGGAAAGTCATGATATTATGATTTTAAAAGAAAATGAAAAATATTTTAAGGGATTTGAATCAACTGTGTGACAAATGATAAATGATATATGGGGGATTCGTTTTAAGAAGGAACGACTAACTTACAATTTTGTGGGAATGTCGTGAGGAAAAAGGTCTCATAGGGAGCCCATTTACGGGAAAAGGCCCCAGAAGAAGCCCGGCGATCGTATTGGCCATGTGGAGCTGAAGGCTGATCAGTCGACCATAGAATAAAAGCTAGTTACTTTCAAAGATCAAACTTCACCCAAAATGATAAAGGATTGAAAGCTTTATGATTAAACGATTTTACGATTTACGATTATTTATGCTTAAAAGCTATTTTAAATAAAGTATGAATTTTAATGCATGTGATTGTATATGTATTATTTACTATTCATGTTTAGATCGTGTTGAGTCATTAGACTCACTAGGTTTGAATGTTACAGGATTTGATGATTTGAGGAGGCGCTGACGCTTGAGTGAATCGAGTGCGACAGTACATTCCTTAGGGACATTTATTTTCTGCACTAGCTTAATAGATAAAAGATTATTTTCCGCATTAACTTGATAGATAAAAGATTTGAATGATTTATGTTTAAGAATTTATTAGATGTTTTTATACTTTATTTTATTGTTAGTTGATCTTTTTAAAGGTCGATGTAGTTTTTTTAGTTAGTTGACGATTTAGGGATTTTTTTATGCACTTGAGATTTAAATTGTTAAATTAGGTGATTTATAGAAATGTTAAGTTAGTTTAGATTTTTAGCTAGTAATTTTCGAGTTTATGATATATATATATATATATATATATATATATATATATATTTAAAAAATGTATTAGAATTTTAAAGTTAAAAGCGAGGGACGTTTCATGAAGTTTCCAAACATCCATAAACATATTTTGTGTTATTTGTGTTTAACTGCTTGTTTTTGTTTTTAACTAATTTGATCCGTTCAGCTGATATCAGTTCAGTTATGTCCATAATTGAGCTGATATAAACCAGAACTGATCTCATGTAATTTTCAGTTATTCAGTTGCACAAGATATAAAACCGATTAGTTTTCTTAACGAATGATTATTTCGTGCATTTTCCGCTTGGTTTAAAAACAAACTCGATTTAATTCATCGGTGTTTACATTCTTAGAACACGAGCTATTGCAGCTCATTGAGAATATTGTATTTGAAGCACCCTCAAAGGTGTCCGAACAGATCCCATCAGAATCGAATGCATTTTATTTGCATATTGATATGTTCAAAGCTCAATTTGCCGATTTATAAACTCATATAACTCATGTATTTCAGGATCAGGTAATGACGATAACTAGAATTCTAGTTCGCCAGCAGATGCTTGTTATGTGTCTTACCTCGACGAGGACCTAGGCCTTATATAGTTATCGTTTACACTGTATATAAATGTAAAATTCTTCCTCTATCTAAATGTAAAACTGAAATGATTTGTTGTATTTGAATAGAGTTTTTATATGTTTAAAGATGTGAAGATAGAGATTTCATATGACCCGGATCAATGGATGACATTTTACACGTAATATAATTGAAATATATTTTTTTAAAATTGGGTATTAGGTTGTATTATATAATTTAAATTGCTGGTTGTGCTATTGAATATATCAAAATACATGAAAACTTTGCCGCGATTTTTATAGAAGAAAAGAAAATTTCAAAACAATTTTTATTTATCCTGGTTTATTCTACCATTGATACATTACTTTGTCAAACTCTATTTCAAATATGAAACCAAGTAAAAGTATAGTTATAACAACATAGGATAAGGTGTCACAGTTGTTGTGGAGTATAACGAAGCCTGATCTCGAAAGAGGAAAGGAAAAGAAAGAGTGATCCAAATTGATGAAATTAATTATGCTATGCAACAATTAGTAACAAATTTGGACGAATATAATAACAATTAGAAAGTGGACTAACTCATTCAAGCACATAAACTCATCGTAATGAACACACGAGACATGATATGTGGGGACCCGGACGCTAATCATCTTCTTAATCGTCATTGGAACTAATGTAATCAATTATAATAAACAGAGTCTAAATTTTTTTTTTTTTAACATGCGGAACGTAGTGAAATAAAACATATATATACATCTCAGTATTAAAAGTACAAGTCTTGCATTATATACAATCAGTCTCAACTAATGGTTAACAACTATAAAGCAAGTGTTTAAACCCTATCTCTAGTCCAAGTCCGTAGCCACCACTCTAATCTCGATCTTTCTTCACCTCTGTGACCCTGAACCTGTCCCACCTGTTGCCATGCACACATACAAACACGACAACAGCCGGACAACTCCGGTGAGAATAAAATCCCAGTATAAACAATGTATCAATGCAATCATATAACACATATATAAAAGCATAAACAAACATTAACACATGTATCTAATCTGACTACATGAATCAATATCAATCTGTATTTAAATCAATGACTCGTTATCTCATCTCAACTTATTTCTAATCTAGGGATCCCGATCTAATTTAGACTTTGGCATGCTCTATCGAATGTCTACAATAGAAGTCGATCTACATCTAAGCTCATCGATACACCGTAAGTCTAGAGTCTTAGCTGTTCTGTCAAAGACTCGGCGGTTCTGCCCTAGCTAGGCTGATCTGCCCTAGACTCGGACTCTTGCTCTGCTATAAATTCAATAGACTAAACATATCAATATGATAATTTGCAAATATCAATGCAATAAAATAAAGTATGTGATTTTGGGAAACTCAAGTCAAACCTAACTCGAGTTGTGCAATCCCGAATCAACATTTATTTATACCTTTTATTCTGTCGCTCTGATACAATCGAAGTCTCGACTCAAAGCCTGTCAATGTTCAATCTGGCAATGACAATATCAATATACTGTATCAATATTTTATTCAAATCAAAACATCCCTGTCTTATCAAATTCTGACGGTACAACAGTACAATCTTGCGATACCGGTGATACCGCACCAGTATATACTAATTCCAATAACTTATAATCAACCACCGTACGAATCTGACATCACATCTCAGTCAATTTAACTCTGAAATTCATAACAATTCCATAATCAATCTGTTTCTTAATCTGACTTCGATTCTATGATGTCTACTATGTCAAGAACACTATATATGAATCGTATCTGATTCTGGACATAGCATAATTTCAAATCTTAACAAAACGTAACAAAACTTACATCCTGTTGTAGCTGTCGTTGCTAGGAACACGGTGCCGTACTCGGATTCAAATTTGGACAGACGGATTGATCGCAAATCGAATTGAACGTAATTCCCCCGGAAACTCTCGTTCCTCTCTTCTGAAACTTCTGAGGAATTACGTTTCTTTATATATATATATATATATATATATCCAATTCCCATGCCAAGGAAACGTGGCAATTTTTCAATTTGCATGTCTCGCGCATATGCGCGACATTACTGGCGCATATGCGCGAGACCTACTGATCTCGGCCTTGGCAGCTCGCGCATATGCGCGACATTACTGGCGCATATGCGCGATGTCTTCTGGACCTCACTTGCATAGGCTCACGCATATGCGCGACATCTTCCGCGCATATGCGCGAGGTCTTCTGCCTGTTTGGCGCATGTGCGCGCATCCGGTCGCGCATGTGCGCCAATGCTACTGTCCTCGCACATCAATTTTCACACGCGATCTCATTTCGTGTCTCGGTTAGCCCTTTCATAATTATCTCGATTAAAAATCAATAATCGTAATTTAACACGGTATAAAATCTCGGGCATTACATTTCTCACCCCCTAAGATACGATTTCGTCCTCGAAATCACAGGCATTCAATTATATCAATAGGGAGTATATACAGAAACGGTCTAAAAAGTTTACATTATCGAAACAACTCAGGGAATTCTTGTCTCATATCTGATTCAGTTTCCCAGGTTGCTTCTTCAGTGCCATGACGAGTCCATTGAACTTTCACAAGTGGAATGGTCTTCGTTCTGAGCTGTTTTTCTTTACGATCAATAATCTGAATCGATTTTTCAATATAGCTCAACGTCTCATCCATTTCGGCCTCGTCTGGCTGAATAGCATGTGAAGCATCAGGAAGTTATTTCCTTAATAACGATACATGAAAGACATCATGTATCCCGGATAATGAAGGCGGTAACGCGAGTCGATATGCACGATCTCCTATCTTTTCGAGAATCTCATAAGGCCCAATATATCGTGGAGACAGTTTCCCTTTCTTGCCAAATCTGACAACTCCTCTGAAAGGTGAAATATTTAAAAATACTCGGTCTCCTGTCTCAAATACCAGCGGTCTACGTCGAACATTGGCATATTTGGCCTGTCTGTCTTGTGCTGCCTTCATTTTCTTTTGAATTAGCTTCACATTTTCCGTCATATCTCTGATCATGTCAGGTCCAATCTCAGGCACTTCAGAGATATCATCCCAATAGAGAGGGGATCGACACTTCTTTCCGTACAATGCTTCAAATGGTGCCATCTCAATACTCGTCTGATAGCTGTTGTTGTACGAAAATTCACAAAGTGGCAATGCATCTTGCCAATTAGTGCTAAAATCAAGCACTACTGCTCTCAGCATATCCTCCAGTGTCAGGATAGTTCGCTCTGACTGTCCGTCAGTCTGTGGATGATATGCGGTACTCAGATGTAACTTCGTACCGAGAGCCTGCTGCAAGCTCTGCCAGAAGTGCGAAGTAAATCGAGGATCACGGTCTGATACAATTGACTTCGGCACTCCGTGCAATCTGACCACTTCTCTGACATAGATCTCTGCCATCTGGTCAAATCTGTACGTCATCTTGTACGGAATAAAACATGCGGATTTGGTCAATCTGTCAATCACGACCCAAATCGCATCACAACCTCGGGAGGAACGCGGTAGCTGCGTCACAAAATCCATGGAAATGTGATCTCATTTCCATTCAGGAATGGACAAACTCTGTAATAAACCTCCTGGTTTCTTTCTTTCTGCTTTCACCTGCTGGCAATTCAGACATTTGGAAACAAATTCGGCAATGTCAGTCTTCATTTGTTTCCACCAGAACTGTCTTTTCAAATCATTATACATCTTTCTGCCACAAGGATGAATACTGAATCGACTGTTGTGCGCTTCTGGCAATATCTGTCGTCTCAAATCTGAAACATTCGGCACAACCAAACGATTATTTACATACAAGACGTTATCACGTACCTGATATTCCGATCGATGTCCTGTTCTGATCATCGATACCAATTTCTGTACATTCTGATCAACTTTCTGAGCTGCCTTAATTCTTAAGATCAGCTCGGGTTCCACTTGCACCGTATAAAGTTTCAACGGTCTATAATCTGTTTCAAATGCTAATTCAGACAAACAGCAGTCTTCTATCAAATTTGAAACACCGATCGTCGACAAGGATAAAGAACATACCTTTCGACTTAGTGCATCAGCTGCTCCATTAGACTTTCCTGGATAGTATTTGATTTCACAATCAAAGTCTTTAAGCAAATCAAGCCATCTTCGTTGCCTCATATTCAATTTAGATTGTGAAAACAGATATTTCAAACTCTTATGATCAGAATATATCTCAAACTTCTCACCATAAAAATAGTGTCGCCATATCTTTAATGCAAAGACAATGGCTGCCAATTCAAGATCGTGAATTGGATAACGGGTCTCATGTGGTTTAAGCTGTCTTGAGGCATAAGCAATAACATGCCCTCGCTGCATCAGAACACATCCCAACCCTCTGTGAGAGGCGTCGCAATAAACCACAAAATCACCAGTACCGGATGGGATAGTCAACACCGGAGCACTGGTCAATCTCTTTTTCAACTCCAGAAAACTGGTCTCGCATTCTTCAGACCAAACAAATGGAGCATTCTTCTGAGTCAGCTGAGTAATTGGTTTAGCTATACTCGAGAAATCTTTAATGAAACGACGGTAATATCCCGTTAAACCCATGAAACTGCGAATTTCGGGCACTGACGTCGGTCTTGGCCAAGAAATCACGGCCTCAACTTTGCTGGGATCCACTGATATCCCATCTCCGGATATAATATGCCCCAGAAATACTACATGTCTCAACCAAAACTCGCATTTCGACAGTTTAGCATATAATTTCTCAGTCCTTAAAATTCGCAACACAGTTCTTAAATACCCAGCATGCTCATTCATATTCTTTGAATAAATCAAAATATCATCAATGAATATAATCACAAATTCATCGAGATATTTCTGGAATACACGGTTCATCAATCCCATAAACACAGCTGGAGCATTCGTCAAACCAAATGGCATGACAATAAACTCATAATGTCCATACCTGGTTCTGAATGCTGTTTTCGAGATATCAGAATCTCTGACTCTCAGCTGATGATATCCCGATCTTAAATCAATTTTGGAATATACTGAAGAACCCTACAACTGGTCAAACAAATCATCAATACGAGGCAAAGGATATTTATTCTTTATCGTTGCCTTGTTCAGTTGCCGATAGTCGATGCAGAGTCTCATGGAATCGTCTTTCTTTCTTACAAACAATACTGGAGCACCCCAAGGAGAAACACTCGGTCTGATGTACCCCTTGGCCAGTAAATCTTCCAGCTGATCTTTTAATTCTTTATCAATTGGTGCCATTCTGTACGGGGCTCTAGAAATTGGCACTGTACCTGGCATCAATTCAATGCTGAAGTCTATCTCTCTAACTGGAGGTAATCCCGGGATCTCATCTGGAAAGACGTCAGCAAACTCACGTACCATTGGCAAATCAGCCAATGATGGACTTGACTTCAGTAAATCTACTGAATATACAAGGAATCCCTCTGCTCCTTTCTGTAACAATCGAGTCATAGATACTACGGATACTAAAGGAATTCTCGATCTAGAACCCTTACCGTAGAATTTCCACTCTTCCGTCATATCTGATCTGAATCTCACTATCTTGTGGAAACAATCAACTGTAGCTCTGTACTTGGTCAGCATATCAATACCGATAATACAATCAAAATCTGAAAACCCAAGTACGATGCAATCTAATTCAATCTCATGCCCGTCATACTGTAGTACATAATATTTTACAGAATTTACGGATATCAAACTTGTCCCTAAAGGAGAAGAGACAGACACTACAGTAGCTAAAGACTCTACAGGCAATGCATGACTTAATGCAAATCGTTCAGAAATAAAAGTATGTGAAGCACCGGTATCAATCAATACATAAGCATGGTAACCACATAAAGAACAGTTACCTGCCACAACGTCATCTGGTGCTTCCTGGGCCTGCTCCTCGGTCAAAGCGAATACTCTGGCCTGCTGTCTAGGAGGCTGGCTAACAGTCTGTCTACCTCCTGGCCTCTGCCGTGACTGAGCTGGCCCTGGCTGGAATGTATGAACAGCAGCTGATCGTCTCTCAGTCTGTGCTGCTGATCCCGATGACTCGGCTCCCTGAGATCTTTGGGACCCTCTCTGTGGACACACTTTAGCAAAGTGTCCCGGCTGTTTACAGATGTTGCAACTACCAGTTACTCCCTGGCATTGCTCAGTTGCATGTCTTCCTCCGCAAGTCTTACAATAAACTCAAGTATAACTCTGGCTCTGTCGGGAACCACCGGAGCTAGAAGAACTGCTGCCAGATTTCTTAAATTGCTTTCCTATGGCTTTCAAAAATTCCTTCTTCCCTCCACTGCTGCTGCCACCCTCAAATCTGGGAGGTGGTTGCTGTGGTTTCGGTGCTGGAGGCACAAATGAAGCCCCTTTTCTGTCTCATCAGACCGGCTTCTGCTCCTTTGGCTCTGTTCAGGGCGTCAGTAAAGTTATTCAGTCGTCCTGTGTTCACCAATGTAAAAATCTCTGGGTTCAAGCCATTGATGAACTGATCAGCAGTAGCTTCCTCGCTATCAGCAACATGTGGAGCAAATTTCAACAAGGTGGAGAACTTGGACACGTACTCTTCTATGTTCATCGGTCCCTGCCTTAGATTAGCAAACTCCGCCCCCTTGTCTTTTCTGTACGACACTGGAAAGAATCGTTGATAAAATTCAGTTCTAAATACATTCCAGGTGATAGTCGTACCTCTATGCTCCAAAGCCCTCTTTATCGTAATCCACCAGTTCTTTGCAACATCGTGTAACTGGTGTCCAATCAATCGAATTCGCCGCTCATCTGTATACTCCAATGAATCAAACAGCATTTCAATATCGTCAAGCCAACTCTCGCACTCCACAGCGTTCTCTGTTCCTTTCAAAGTTGGCGGGTGAAATGACTGAAATCTTTTCAGTAACGTTTCCATTGGAGTCGGTGTTACATCCATTGGAGGATTTGATGTACTACCCTGTTCTGGAATTCGTCTGAGAGGCATATCTGGTTATCAACAGAATTAGTAACTCAAATATAACAACCAACTTCAGTCCTCCTCTGATCATCTTACTGCTAATCTAGAATCGGTGCTGATCCATTCTCAATAAAACATATTACTATATCAAATCAGATAAGTAAGTAACATGTATTAAAGCAGTAAGACATGCTAGCATTCAAAAGCAGGAAATAAATCCTCAATCTACCCCGCTCACTAGCCTCTTCTATCTCAATCTAAAGGATCTATCGCTCTGATACCACCTGTTGTGGGGACCCGGACGCTAATCATCTTCTTAATCGTCATTGGGACTAATGTAATCAATTATAATAAACAAGGTCTAAATTTTTTTTTTTAACATGCGGAACGTAGTGAAATAAAACATATATATACATCTCAGTATTAAAAGTACAAGTCTTGCATTATATACAATCAGTCTCAACTAAGGGTTAACAACTATAGAGCAAGTGTTTAAACCCTATCTCTAGTCCAAGTCCGTAGCCACCACTCTAATCTCGATCTTTCTTCACCTCTGTGACCCTGAACCTGTCCCACCTGTTGCCATGCACACATACAAACACGACAACAGCCGGACAACTCCGGTGAGAATAAAATCCCAGTATAAACAATGTATCAATGCAATCATATAACACATATATAAAAGCATAAACAAACATTAACACATGTATCTAATCTGACTACATGAATCAATACCAATCTGTATTTAAATCAATGACTCGTTATCTCAACTTATTTCTAATCTAGGGATCCCGATCTAATTTAGACTTTGGCATGCTGTATTGAATGTCTACAATAGAATTCGATCTACATCTAAGCTCATCGATACACCGTAAGTCTAGAGTCTTAGCTGTTCTGTCAAAGACTCGGCGGTTCTGCCCTAGCTAGGCTGATCTGCCCTAGACTCGGACTCTTGCTCTGCTATAAATTCAATAGACTAAACATATCAATATGATAATTTGCAAATATCAATGCAATAAAATAAAGTATGTGATTTTGGGAAACTCAAGTCAAACCTAACTCGAGTTGTGCAATCCCGAATCAACATTTATTTATACCTTTTATTCTGTCGCTCTGATACAATCGAAGTCTCGACTCAAAGCCTGTCAATGTTCAATCTGGCAATGACAATATCAATATACTGTATCAATATTTTATTCAAATCGAAACATCCCCGTCTTATCAAATTTTGACGGTACAACAGTACAATCTTGCGATACCGGTGATACCACACCAGTATATACTAATTCCAATAACTTATAATCAACCACCGTACGAATCTGACATCACATCTCAGTCAATTTAACTCTGAAATTCATAACAATTCCATAATCAATCTGTTTCTTAATCTGACTTCGATTCTATGATGTCTACTATGTCAAGAACACTATATATGAATCGTATCTGATTCTGGACATAGCATAATTTCAAATCTTAACAAAACGTAACAAAACTTACGTCCTGTTGTAGATGTCGTTGCTAGGAACACGGTGCCGTACTCGGATTCAAATTTGGACATACGGATTGATCGCAAATCGAATTGAACGTAATTCCCCCGGAAACTCTCGTTCCTCTCTTCTGAAACTTCTGAGGAATTACGTTTCTTTTTATATGTATATATATCCAATTCTCATGCCAAGGAAACGTGGCAATTTTTCAATTTGCATGTCTCGCGCATATGCGCGACATTACTGGCGCATATGCGCGAGACCTACTGGTCTCGGCCTTGGCAGCTCGCGCATATGCGCGACATTACTGGCGCATATGCGCGAGACCTACTGGTCTCGGCCTTGGCAGCTCGCGCATATGCGTGACATTACTGGCGCATATGCGCGATGTCTTCTGGACCTCACTTGCATAGGCTCACGCATATGCGCGACATCTTCCGCACATATGCGCGAGGTCTTCTGCCTGTTTGGCGCATGTGCGCGCATCCAGTCGCGCATGTGCGCCAATGCTACTGTCCTCGCACATCAATTTTCACACGCGATCTCATTTCGTGTCTCGGTTAGCCCTTTCATAATTATCTCGATTAAAAATCAATAATCGTAATTTAACACGATATAAAATCTCGGGCATTACATGATAGATGAACAACTTCAAAACCATCGTGAGCAACCGAAAAAAAGATCGAACATATTGTAATTTCTGTTTTTATGCTGTGTTTTAGTATATGTGTAGTCTGTAATTTCTATTTCATGTCATGTGTTTTAGTATCTTCATTGTTTGTAATTTTCAATTATTAATATTAAAAATTGTTGTTTTGTGGTAAATTAATTATGTATAGTTCGTTTTTTTTTTTTACAAATTAGTTGTTCAAAACTAGTCGTTACGAAGTGATTCTTACGAAATAGTCTTTACAAACCATAAAATTTCTAATTTTATATTTTAATAAAAATATAATATTAAAATTTAGATGAAATTAATTAAAGTTGAGATAAATTTTTTAGAAAAATATAAATCATTTTATTTAAATGAAATAGATAATATTAAAATAAAAATGAGATTCATAAATATGTGAGATATTTAAATAGTGAAACATTTGATTAGAACCTCACAAATCTTTACATATATTATATTATATTATATATTATATAAAAGTGTGAATCAAGGTCAAAGTTTTTCTATTGTGTATTGTCAACTTTGTCCTTAGTTTGTACATACAGGAAAAATTTAGTGAGAATGTTTTTTGTCAAATCAGTTATTATGATAAGGACAAAATTGTCAAACTACATTTATGTTAGATAATGATCAAGTTGCCAAAAAAACTGAAACTTTAAAATTCTTTGATTTTTATTTTCTTGTAGATGAATTGAACATACTTTTTCACAAAAAATATTAATTTGAAAATATTTAAATACCAAAATATATTGGTTTTATTTGCTTATAGATGAAGTGAAAAATACTTTTTTCACAAAAAACTTAATTTGTAGATTTTTTCACAAAAAAGTTAATTTGTAAGATTAAAATAACAAAATTCTTTTGTTTTATTTTCTTGTAAATAAAGTGAAAATATTTTTTCCACAAAAACTTAATTTGTATAACGATATGATGTTAAATATCTTTTATTTTATGTTCATTAAGATTAATTATTTTAAAATGAAGAATTAAACTAATGAAGCCAAATAATTAAACTAATTTTGTTTTTGTTTTGACAAGGTTGGTGTCATGAAGAAGGTTCGATATTTAATTACATTTACAAAATGATACAAGAATTATCAGATATAAATATAGATAATCTTAATAAATATTTCATTGATATTTATTTTATCTATATTTCTTTATCAAAAAGAAAGTCAACTAATATTGTTCAAAGCCTTGGTTTATTTGAAAATTTAACGATATAAGATTGAATAATATATTTATATTAATTTTAACTATATTTTCCTCTTTTTAAAGGCTAGAAACTATAACAATTATTTTATTAGAGATTCTTGCAATTAACGAATGATTATTTTTATGAGAGATATATATTGACAAATCAGTTATAGTTTTTGTAACATTAAAAGATATATCTTTGAATGTAAATTTTTAAAATGATAAATAAATTTTTATAAAATTTATTCATTATCAATACTCACTACTTCTCCATAGACAAAGTCAAAGTTATTTGGTTTTTATTTACTTGTAAATGAAGTGAACAAATGTTTTTCACAAAAAATATTTGTTTGAATGTGATTTATTTTATTTTGTAGATTTATAATCTTTTGAATGATTTTATATATGCAAGAAGTTTATCTTTAATTTGGTGAGGAAGTTTTTGTAAAATCAATTATTATGATGATGTCAAGATTATCAATCTACGTTTGCTAGGCAATGATCAAGTTGCCAAAAAGTTGGAAACTCCAAAATTCTTTGGTTTTTATTTTCTTGTAGATGAATTGAACATATTTTTTTCCGCAAAATATTAATTTGAGAATATTGAAATACAAAAAATCATGGGTTTTATTTGTTTATAGATGAAGCGAAAATAATTTTTTCTCAAAAAAATTAGTTTGTACAATATTGAAATACCAAAATTCTTTTGTTTTATTTGGTTGTAAATATAGTGAATTTTTTCCACAAAAAACATAATTTGTGTAAGGATATGATATTAAATATCATCTATTTTGCATTAATGTGAAATTTGTTGCAGCCTTCTTTGAATCTGATTTGAACACGTTTCGTTCGGCTACTGAATTTCAGAAATTGCGGATGTTCATACTGGAATGATGCATCTATAAATAGATGCATCATTCGACATTTCAATGTATCCCATTCACAAGCTTCTTCTTGTGATTTCTTATTTCTCCTATTAGTTCTATAATATTTGTGAGGTGTTTGTTCTCCTGTATTAAGAGAGTGTGTGTTCTCTTTGGAAGCACAGTGAGTGAGTTGTACACCGTAAAATATTATAGTGGAATTTTTTTCATCTTGCCCGTGATTTTTACCCTAATAATTTTTATGGGTTTTCCACATAAATCTCGGTGTCCAGTTTATTCTTTATTTTCGGGATTTATTATCTCAAATTCCGCACGTGGGACCAACAAGTGGTATTTGAGCCTTGTTTTAAAATTTCTTAAAATTCTGAGTATGCTCTGTGGTTGCAGCCTAGACTGATCTTCCATATCAGAAAAGATTTTTTGAGATTTTTTTATTAAGGCGGGATTATTTTATTCATTCTACTAAATTGTTGTAGACATAATGGCGGGCAAGTACGAGATAGCAAAATTCAACGGAAGCAATTTTATGCTGTAGAAAATAAATATACAAGCAGTTTTAAGAAATGAGAATTGCTTGGCGGCTATTGGAGATAGACTGGTGGAAATTACGGACGATGGAAAGTGGAACGGGATGAATGATAATGCTGTTGCTAATTTACACTTAGCTATAGCTGACGAAGTTTTGTCAAGTATCTCTGAGATAAAAACAGCCAAAGTTATCTGGGATACTCTGACAAAGATGTACGAGGTCAAGTCACTACACAACATGATTTTCCTAAAGAGAAGGCTTTATACTCTTCGGATGGAGGAATCCTCATCGATGACCGACCATATCAACACACTAAATACCTTATTTGCCCAACTCACTTCCATGGGACATAAAATAGGGGAAAATGAATGTGCGGAGCTTCTTTAAAGTCTACCGGATTCATATGATCAACTTAAGAGAGTGTGTGTTCTCTTTGGAAACACAGTGAGTGAGTTGTACATCGGAAAATATTATAGTGAAATTCTTTTCATCTTACCCGTGGTTTTTACCCTAATAACTTTTAGGAGTTTTCCACGTAAATCGCGGTGTCCAGTTTATTCTTTATTTTCGGGATTTATTATCACAAATTCCGCACGTGAGACCAACAAGATGACCTTATAAATATTTCATGAGTATTTATTCTATCTATTTTTCTTTATAAAAAAATCCAACTAATATTTTTCAAAGCCTTAGTTTATTATTAAATTTTAACAATATATGATTGAATACATACAGTTTTACTAATTTTAACTATTTTTCGTCTTTGTAAAGATCAGAAATTATAACAATTACTTATTTGATGATCTTGCAATTGACGAAGATGTATTTTTATAAAGGATGGATATAAGTAAATTAATTATAGATTTATGTAATCTGAAATAACAAATCTTTGAAGGTAAGTTTTTAAAATTATTATGAATAAATCTTTACAAAAATTATTCATTATTGCTCAATATTTCTCCTTATGAGTTATAATTGATAATAAGAAAGGTCAAATTTATTTGTTTTTATTTGCTTAGTGAACATATATTTTTTACAAAATATTAAATTGAATATGATTTGTTTTATTTTGTAAATCTATAATATTTTGAATGAGTTATATATGCAAGAAGTTTTTCAAAAAAAAATTAATATATACAAATTTAATACTTCCAATAATATAGTAGGAAATATAAAAAAAAATATGTTATCGTAATTTTGAATTTTTGTATTTAAATAACATATTGCAAAATATGTTATATCATTAAGAGTTGAACACTTTTTGATAAATATAATAACATATTAATTAAATCATATTTTGTCAGTTGTCTAGAAGATAGAATAACCAAAATTCATTGATTTTATTTGCTTGTAGATTAAGTTAAAATATTTACAAAAAATAAATATAATTTGTAGAATACTGAAATAACAAAATTCTTTGGTTTTATTTGCTTGATGAAACAAACTTTTTTTTTCCTACAAAACACTTAATTTGTGTGGAGATTTGTAGAGGCATCAAATAGAGAAGAATATACATTTCTTCTCATAAGATTTGCTAATGAAGATGGCGAGAATATTTTTTTTCACAGAGAAGAAAAAACTGATGACAAAAAAATCATGAAAGCAATATAAAAGAAGAAAACATTTGACACAATAATTTAATTTAAGGTTTAGAATATATTATCTATATTATATTTTTATTTTTCAAAAATCAATAACACGTGGTAAAATAAGTGGTCAACGTTATGTATTATACTTTTTTCTTCTCTCAAATTTAATTTTAATAATTATTGTGATATCAATTTTATATTATATTTTCTCCAATGTCTAATTTATACAAAATTATAATATTTATTACTACTATGTTTTGCAACAATTATTAATTTATTTAGATTGCGCTTGGATAAATTGATTTCAAATTTATGGATTAGAATTATAATTTTATTGTTAACAATGAAACAATATATCAAATCTTGAATCTACACATTACTTATTTACATATTATTATTTATATAAAGTAGAATAAATTTCAAATAACATTATTATTGGGTGGATTTAAATAATATCATAATAACATGAAATACTACTATATAAACATGAAATGCGTGGATTTGAAGTTTATGGTGTTACTTCTCTAAATAACAAAAATACATTTGAATGTATTGAAATCTTTCCATTCAAGAATAACATTAGATTTATAACACATAAAATTTTTAAACAAATATCTTTTGCACTCATTTTATAATACATGTAGTACAAATTATATTACATTGAATTTCCTATGGATAATGCTAAAAGTACAACCAATATATCGTACTGCGATATTTACAACAATTATATCGTGAAATTTTGTTATTATCTAATGATATTTTATATTTAATTTATCATGAGATTTTGATAAATGAAATTTCTGTATTGATTTTTTTGAATGGTAAGAATTATTGTACAAATTTGGTTGTACATGTAGCATTACTCATTTTTTATCGACTAATATAGCATGAAATCATTAATATATAATTTTTTGTAAATTAATCTCTTCTGATCTTATTACTTTAACAACAATTATTGACAATAGAAATGCATGTATTCGTCTCTAATATTTTAAAGAAATAATCTTGTTGTTATTGTGGATGTTCTATGAATAATGATGACGATGATTGACAAGTAATGGGGCACTGACAACCTCAAACCGCGTATCGCTAGCGACCCTATCCCCCTTCCGATTATTTTTAATCCTCAATTTTCTCCTCGTTGAATAAAAGATTCCACGGTTGCTCCCAAAATCATTCAACTCTGCTGAGTGCCTCGGACTATTCTTTTCCAGGTACATCTCAGGAAATTTTCTGATCTAGAAATTCGATGATGAATTTTCTTGTTGTTGGCTGGTATAAATTTTGTGGCTGTAATGTATTTTTTGCAATCTTGAAAGCGACAACCATTTTTTTTTTTACCGGAGGGTTCTTTATTTGGTGAAATGGGTTTTTTTTAATTCTAGCATATGTATGTTTTTTGTTCTACAGATTGTTACGCAATATGCCACCTTATTTTTACTCTGTTTCACCTACCCTTTGAAGGTTGAATCTTGAAGTTGGATTGATTGTTAATGTCATAGTATTATTTAACCATCAAAAAAGTTGTTCTTCAAGATCCACGGACCGTCATTCTGGTTGGAATTTACCATCTCTGGAATCTTGTTATCCTACTCTATAATTGATTGGTTCTGGGTGGTCTCAAAGGGTAAGACAGTGCAATGGTTTTTTTATAAAAATATTTTGATTGTATTTTTCTGCTATTGATATATCAAGTAATTAAAGATTTCGGTTAAAGATATCATTTTGTTGTCCTGAAGGTTGGATTTTGATCCTGTTCTTCTTTCCTTCCATTCTTTCGTTTAAAGATTCTGTTGTCTCGGTGGTTAGCTTTTTTTTTTTCTTTTTTCTTTTTTCTCTTGAAATCATTGAAATTCTCCGAGAGAGCTTGATTTTGTCATGGATAAAGTGGACTGCTTTTATTGGTATATATTTTTTAAAATGGAAATCTTGTTTTTTGTTATCAGGGGAGCAAGAACGAGAAAACAAATAAAAAAATCTGAATTAAAAAATGGACGAAGGGGAGGATTCAAGATATTGGTGTCATATGTGTTCACAGGTGGTGAATCCGGTTAGGGAGATTGAGACGGTAAAATGTCCATTTTGTCAAAGTGGCTTTGTTGAAGAAATGGCATCTGCCACTGCTCCAGGAAATGATAGCCCTCCTGATTTTGGACTTGGAGGGTCAGATCCTGATGGTGCCCTCTCCCTTTGGGCCCCAATCTTGCTTGGTATGATGGGTAATCCTCGTCGTCCTCGATCAAGGCGATTGGAATTTGAGGACAATGATGATCTTGATGGCTATGAAAATCGTCACCGACGTAACAATAGGGAGATGGAACTTGATCAGCTGGAGTCCGTGATACGGAGGAGGAGGAGAAACTCAGCTACGATTCTCCATCTTCTCCAGGGAGTACGAGCAGGAATGATATCTGATTCCAGGAACTTCGAAATTGATCCACAGAATAGAGATATGGATCATGATCAGGATGGAGAGCGTGTGGTCTTGATCAACCCCTTCAATCAAACTATCGTTTTCCGTGGTTCATTTGACCCTAATAATGATTCTCAGAACCATGCAACGATTGGCTCTTTGGGCGATTATTTTGTTGGTCCTGGTTTAGACTTACTACTGCAGCATTTGGCAGATAATAATCCGAACAGGTATGGAACACCACCAGCTCGAAAAGAGGCCGTGGAAGCATTGGTCGCTGTTAAAAATGATGAGATAATCCAGTGTTCTGTCTGTTTGGAGGATTGTGAAATTGGGGCTGACGTGAAGGAGATGCCGTGTAGGCATAGGTTCCACAAAGGGTGCATCTTACCATGGCTCGAGCTGCATAGCTCGTGTCCCATCTGCAGGTATCAATTACCTTGTGATGAGCCCAAGATTGAATCAGACATGTCGAGAAACAATAGTTATGACAGCAATGAATCCAGTAACAACGATAATCAACGTGATGGGGTTGGTGGGGATGACAGAAACGATAATTGGAGACGATTTTCGTTACCCCTTCCATGGCCATTCAACAGTCTATTCTCATCATCTAGTACTTCTCAATCTGCTGGTGGAAATTCGTCATTTACATCATCTCTGTCTTCTAGTGCACCCACACCCCAAAGTAGTTCCCCCCGGACGGGAATTGATTCGCGTGAGTAAGTTTGGGTATCTGTTTTCTTGTGCTCTCTCTCTCTCTCTCTATATATATATATGTATTATTAATTTTAATTAGTCTTGCATTTGTGTGTGTGTGTGTGTGTGTATATATAATATTTTGCATCTGTATATAATTGTAACACTGTGAATGTGCAAAAAGGGAACTTTGTTTCAGCTTTCCTGTACTCGGAAAGAACATGTTTCCAAGTGGAGCAAGAATCTGTGTGGCTTTTCTTTTTATCATGTTTAAGCACTCGTAAGAAATGTTCGTGTATTATGTTTCTGAATATGAGTAAGGCTGCTGAATATTCGTTAAATTTGAGTTTTTAGTTGTGACTTTTTAGTATCACAGTTTAGTTTATATATTATATCTGTATTCTCTCTTCTGAAATTCAATTTGGATCAGCTGAAATAATGGTTCGAGTTTGTTTAGTTTTAATATTTGCAAAATACTATTAAATATTATAAAGCCAACAAAAAAATCATAAATTGTCCAACAAAATAACATGAACTCACATTCAGCTTAAAATATAGTACAACATGCTTGAATTTGCATAAAGTTCAATAGTTTATTTTACAAGTTAAATAATATCACCTCAAGCTCATTTGTAGCATGAATACGTTTAGCCGATATTTTAAAGTCAATAATTTGAGTCATTCAAAATAATCGAACCTAATCGCTCCGAGTAGGGGTGATCAAATTTTTTTATTAACCGTCGGAACTGCTCGAACCGAATTGTACCGCACCGTTTTTCATAATATTTTATAAAAATCGCGATTAAAAATATTAATCATAAATCGCACCGCATATGCGGTTCGGTTATTTTTTTTGCCACGAACTGCATCAAACCGCACCGCCTAAACCGTTTGCCGGTCTTTTATTAAAGTATTTATTTCTTTTGCTACAATATTTTGTTTGAAGTTTGAAAGTAAAAAGATAAAATAGTGTAAATATTATTTTTGTTGTGAATGTGTTGTGTTGTTAAATTATCAACTTAGTTTTGAATCTTGATTATTATTTTATCTATTTTGATCTTTATATACTTTGAACTATATTTTATATTTGAATACAATATATTGTTGTTGTTTTCAAATAAATTAGAATATATGTTCTAATATTTTTCATTAAAAAAATCGTAAACCGACCGCAATCGCTTGAAACCGCTCAAAACTGTAAGGCTAATTTTCATGTAAAATCGTGATTAATTTTTCAAAATACTAACCGACCGCATATGGCAATTCGGTTTGAATTTAAAAAAAAAAAACCGCAAAACCGCACCATGACCACCCACGGCTCCCAGCCACATTGTGGGCTTAAATGCATTTATCGATTATTACATAAAAATTGAAAAGTAAATGAGCTAACAAATTTAATTTGAATCTAAACATTTGCTTGCTAGAACTCGATATTAAGTTGTAAAACAAATTGAGCTCTAGATTATTTCTTTTTTCGGGTTTTAATAAAAAAAAATTTAATCTTGAGCTTAATTTGTTCTATTAAGAATAGGAGTGGAGTGTAAACAAACCGAGTCAAATCACAAACTTTTCAAGTCAAGTCAAAAATTATTTGATTAATATTCAAACTTATCGAATTCGAGCCGAGCTCGAACTCAATTTATTTTAATCGATAGTTTGCTAACCGCTCACAAATCATAATATTTTATTAATCTAATATAATTATATATTAAATAAATAAATTTCAAGCTTTTCAAGTACTTATATTCAAGTAATAATTCAATGAATACGCGAACATGTTCGAATATTTCGAGTCGAACTTATATTCGAGCTTTAATTCGAATCGATTTCGAACCAAAACTTTTAAAATATTCGAACTTCGAATCGAGCTCGAACTAAATTTCGTCATATTCCGATCGATTCAGTTCGTTTACGCTCCTGAGTTAACAAGCCTAACACACGCAGACATGGAAATAGGCGATAGAATTTTTTTGACAAGTTCTAACTGATTGTAATATACTTCTTTCTACGTAATAAAAAATGGAGTTCCTTCTCAGCCTATCACTATCATATTTGACTCCCCTCTTTATTCTTCTCAAGAGTCGCAAAGATATAAACTTGACTTCTCCATTTAGATCACTGTTGTTCATAGCTCGTCGTGCACCTCTACTGGCTGTTCTCTCTTCGGTGCCTCTAATTTCTCTTGCAGTTCCTGCACATCACATTTTTCGATTGAAAAAGTCCTTAACAAAGGAAACCGATTGTTATCAATATGATAATAGTAATAGTAATTATAAAAAAGGGCCAATGCATATTGATCCGAGTGTTAAAAGAGCTCGACTTTATTTAAGAAAGATTTGGAATCTGACTCCTATGAATAAAGAGATGCTATGAGAGAACTTTTCCCGTTGATGGGTCCGATTCGACCCAATTCTGAATTGGGTGAGACCCAATATACTACGAACATTGGTGGTTTAAACCAGGAAAAAAAAGGATCAAGAGCTTGAAGATGAACCTTAAGTTTGTGGTCTAGACATAAAGCTGGAGTTGACAACAACGCTAAGTATCTGCAAATATAAAAAAATAGAAGACATGTTACCAGCATACAACAGAAACACAAAAACATGCCTATGAAAGAACAGATACTCACTCGCAACGACTTGGTTCATCTATATCCGTAGCCTCATTTCTCAAACCACATCTTAACTTGACCTGTTCAAACATATCCCAAAACACAATAGAAGAAGTCAAGATACGTATATTTGGAGGAAGTTATGCTTTTGTAGAAGTGTCATCTATTACTCTAGCTGCACGTTCCAGTTGGTTTTTAAGCAAGTGAAGACCAAACAATATATTTATTTTCAAGGCCATGTTACATTGTTTTTAAAAGATTTAAAACAAATCAGGTCACCAAACACATGACAGGATAAAGTACACATTAATCGTGAAAAAAATTGCTCGTGGCAGAAAGGAGACAAGAAGCTTATGCAAGAGGTCATAAACAAGAATTTAAGATACGGATTTTAGTCTACCTTTAAGCTTCTATCTGGGCCATTCCAGCACTTGTCGCCATTTGAAAATAGCATAATTCTATAGGAATCATCAAATTTCTCCCAGTTCCTACATTATTAAACCATTATTATGAGATGCGACCCGAAAAAACAGCCCCAATTAGTAGAACATATATATAGAACATACTGCCAGTGAAAGCAATTTGACAGAAGTGCTCAAACCACAAAAATGCTTACCCCAAACCAGATGTACTATGACCCTCCACTTGTGTAGCTTGTTTAAACGGACAGATTTTGTAAACATACCTGAAGCAACAGTTTTCATGAATTTAATAAATTAAAGAACTGCATGAAATAAAAAACTCAAATAGAAGCTAAGGAGCTAACTTATTCTGATTGATCTCAAAACATTGACCATAGAATGAATGGAATTCCTTCTCCGGCCCTACAACAAAAAAATAGAGGTATTGACATCTCATCATCTCTCTCAAAAATTAAGATGCAACTTTTAAAAAAGATTCAACTTCACTAAAATGTCTCAATTACCAAAATCTTGTTTCAGCTTCTGTGTCAAACTTGTTATCCTTGACTGCAGTTTGGACAACTTGGCACTGGATTCATCATACTCCTTGCGGACACGTTCAGCATCTACAAAAGTGAGACACGAAACAGATGACTATCTGCTTTCTTATGTTTATGCCTGCTGAAAAATGGGCAAACTCTCAAGTACCTGATTTATCTATCGGAGTTTTGAATAAATTGACAGCCTTAAAGATGCTCCTTACTGTTTTCTGTATCTTCTCCAACCAAGATGGGACAATAGTGCTAGTTATGTCTGATCAAGTTGCATCAGATAGAATTAAGACACTAGTTATATTTTAACAGCGTTTACATGAAAAAAGCATTAGCAATGTGTAAGAACTGCAACCTTAGATCCAAAAAAGAACCAATGTACCTGAAAAGCTTGATTCATCATCTGACTCATGTATGTGTGAAGAACTTGAAACATCATGATCACCACCCTCAAATTCGTCAATATGTTCTACATCATCATCCTCATCATCATACTCATGCCCATTACTCTCTGAGTCATAGCCATTGTATTCCTCATTGGTTTCTTCAGTCTCATCACGATTTTCTTGATCCTTATCTAGAGAGACATCAAGCTCCTGCGATGGTTGATCATTTTTCTCCCCTGTCCACCGGGAAGCAACAAGACGCCCTAGCTCTTCCCGTGATAGCGACTCAGTGTCTTCAGCATCATTATTCTTCTGGAAACACAACACAGACTTATAGTCATCTGTCATTGGTAAGACATATGTCAAGCAGAAAAGGATTTAAAGTTGTTGGCATAGTATAGCATGTTTTGCGAAGGGAAAGGCCCTTCTAACAGCAGTGTTTATACACCATTCACTTATCTTATCCACGAACCATCAATAAAAAAATATCCAATTTCCATAGGATATGTCAACCAGTGTCTGTTGATACAAAGGCAACATATTTCCAGCTTCAAAAAAGTAGCGTTCTGCCACAGAGAACCTGTAACCACACATAAGAGTCGGCATCTGAGTAACAGACTTCTAAAACCATCAGCCTGTCACACCCAGAGATCTTTATCAGCTCTTCAAGCACAACTCGGAGAAGGGTAGGATTTTCGTTTCCCAGTCATTTATCAAAGGCTCACAGTCATGAGCATGGATGCTACATCCATCATGTGCTCCTTGCCTTCATTCCTTTATTCTGGCTAAATGCCCAAGACCACAGCATACAAGATATGAAGTAGTGCTAAGGTGTATCACCTCCGAAGCTGAGAACACCATCACAGCTTTCAGCAGTTAAATTGAGTTGAGGATGATAATACCACAGAGGTGGTATTTTTTCTGCAGACTACAATTTCTTGCTGGAGACTTTATCTACTGAAAAGTGATGCAATTTTTTCATCCTTCTCTTTTCTATTATTGTTTGAGGCATATGGATGAATTTGTGACATCTATTCTTATTTATTAAGGAGATTTGTCCTTAAAAATTTAAAACTAACTCAAGGGACAAAATGATGAGACAGGATGCTCGTGGGACACTTCAGTGAGAGTACTAGGTTCCAAAGTGGAATCTACCAACCAAACAAAAACCAAAAGAAGGACAAACGGGCATAGATGAAGGCATACCACATTGTCAGTGTCAAGAACAGCTTTGCCATCATCAAATGTGGAGCTTTCCAACTTCTGTTCTGTGTCCTATATAAGAGAAATACATACAGAGCATCAATACAAAAAATAAACTTCAAGTGTTCTGTGTCAAGTATTTTTTAAAGAAGACTAACCTGGAAAGAATCAGCTCCATGCTCTTCTACTATATGGGTTGAAAGTTCTTCTTTCGTCCTATGATCATTATGTTCAGGTTCACGGATGGATTCAAGGTCTCCACCAGAATTCTATTAATGTCATATGAACAAGTTAAGGTGTGCCACCGTAATTGAGACTGTAAATATTTGAGCAGACAAAATGAACCTCTAACTAGCTTTATGAATAAAAAGTTAAAAAGGCCTAAGATTTTCATAATACAGATTATTGAGGCTAGGAGAGATTGACAAATCTAACAGAGATTCACATAAAAGTGAACGTAGAACAAGTCTACACTAAAAAGTTCCAGCACCCCCAATATCTAATCTTGAAGGGGTGAGGTAACTAGATCTTTTTTTTTTCTGCACCACGGTAATAGAACTCGAGGGCCATGAGCGGTACATTAGAATGTAATAAAATATGACTTGAATCAACTTTGGAATGAAATAAGAATGTAAATTAAGTGATAGTTCTATTTCATTCCAATTATTGGTACAGAAGAAATGAAAAAAGAAAGAAATAAAATTATTTTTAATGATCAAATATTTTTTAACTAGTCAAAGTAATAGCTAGTCAAGAATATTTTATTATTATTAAGTAAAAATAAAAAAAATAATTATTGATGTTCTATTGGTTGTTATAAAATTAACGTTATCATATAAGTAATATTAGGGAAATATTTTGTAAAATATAAAAATGAAGAGTTAGAATGGCTGTGCTCATAAAAAATATGGATAAGAAAATAGTCATTCGCATTGGAATGAGTATTCTCGTTTCAATGCCCTAGTAAGCATGGGTGTACAGATTATGATTATTATATTATAAAGATACAGATTTTAGTTCAAGTAAATTAGGGAAATATTTTGTCATATATAAGAATGTAGAGTGAAAATGACTATTCTCATCCAAAATAGATATAAGAATAACCATTCTAATTGGAACGAGTGTAATATTGACATGGTATAGGAAATAAGTTGAGAATGATCATTCCATCCCGACAATATTCTCCCATACCAAGCATGCCCTAATGAATTGATATTATATCATTTACACTTATAAATTAATATATATACACACACAAGATTCATCATATAAATTTTCTTCAGGCTCCAAAGGCAGGCTTAAGATTTGTGCCAACGAAAAAAACAAAGGAAAATCTCATCAAATAAAACCTGTAGATGCTGATCAACTACGCCCATCTCATCATGGATATCGTTCTTCCCATATTCAATGTCTTCACCTTTCTCACCAGCTGCAACTTTCTTCTCTTCAGCATATTCCGCTTCTCTTCTTTCCTTTTCTTCTTTTTCTTTCTGCAGACGTTCTTTTTCCTCTGCCTCTTCAATCCGTTCCTTGTGCTCTTGATGAATAGAAAACATAAAACAACAGTTTCGAGTTAGATAAATTCATTGATCATAATGAGTGATCATAAACTTGATGAATAGAAAACGTAAAATTCGCACAACCAAGCTCCTCTATCCAACCCATGTAGTCAGATTATCTACATCATTCACCTGTTGCTACGCCAATGTAAGCACTGTTCTCCAGCACACCAAGGCTATGCGACATTTATTTTCAACAACAGGCTTTTTCAATTATTCAAGCTAACGAACAATGTAAGATGTGACTCAAACCCAAATCACTGTTGAAGTTAGTTGGCAACATGGGATATTTAAGGAAGATGTTAAACATAAAAAGAATATTGTACTCATGATATAAGAGATGAGTTGGCTGTTCAATAACTAACAAGGCAAAACATTCTCTGACCCTTCTGCATTTAAATGATATGATCTGATCAACATCTAATTGGAATAATAACTTCAATCAGATCCTCAGATCTTGGAAAGGATATAAATTATTTATTACACATTTTTAACACCCCTCTAGGCTCAATAGTAATGGAGAAGTCTTTGTCAAAGAACAAAAATCTGGAAGTTTTAGTTAGGAAAATGGAAAAATAACACCATCATGGTGTGGGGGCAGATGTATAGCCTTGTTCTTTAATAAGTATATGCAGGTACACAGTAGAAGGAAATGTATAACCTTACCTCCAATTAATAAAAAACTATTACTTGGTCCTACAAAAAGGATCAGGGGAATGGTATGGGTAAACTGTAAACATAAAGGTATGTACCTAAAGTGATGTGATCCCTACGAAGATCAATGAGCAAAGTGATGAAGGATCACTCACACGATTTGTTCAACGTTCGGATGGAAACAACGTGAAAGATGAAGTAAATGGCGATTCATAGAAAGGAAAATGTTAGAAGACTATGCTTGTTATCAAAGTTCAAGCCCAAAATTAATTAGTTCTGGGCTAGAGGCTTATTCATGTTAAAGGGTGCCTCAAATTTTTTTTATTCTATTTGTTTTGAAAAAAAAATTAATTCAGGATTTTTATAATCTAGCTTAGGTAGTATTTAATCCCGTCATACTTGTTTTAAGTTGCCAATGCACATTTAAAAGCTAGGCAACAAATATTATGTAGAAATAATACGGTTTGTCATTAATAAAATTGTGAATTTTCTTCAACTTGAGAGTTTTATCTCGTATTCTTATCGATAAATTTCTACTTATGTCATTCAAAATCCAAATTTATCATCTTCCCTGAAAAAGTATCGTCCAAACAAATATAAAACCTTGGTATAATCCAATTTGTGATTATCATATAATTGTTGGGTCGGTCTCCCAAGTCAAACCAAAACCTAGTTCTTGGATCATGGTCTAGTATCATTGTGTTTGCATTAAAGTCATCCAGAGAAAGATTTTGGAGCATATTTTTAGGGTCCATTTAATTTATTACCGAGTTTCCTCATCGTAAAGGCTCCAACATTTGGCTCCTCGGGTTCTACAAACAGACCGCCTCTAACACATACTTAAAAGAAACGATGTGACACTTCAGGTCAAATCCCATGTAATTTGGTTGCCAAAAATGTATGCAAGAACTCAAACAAATTTTCCAAGAAGATTTCATTTCTCATGAGTTCAAAGAATGTGGGCATATAGTCAACAAGCTCATTACCACACACATTAAAATCTATTTTTAATGTTTTTCCTTTTGTTTTTAATTTAACAGGAAAGGGTGTGCGTGTCTGAGGAATAATATCATGGTTTAGTACCCCAAAAAATTATTTGATAAAGAAAATAATCTTATACCCTTGAGTTCTTGAACCAATCCACTGAGCACTTTCTCTTCATTTTTTAGCTTGGATAATTCTACTTCGTCTTTGGCTATGGCTAGTTTTGCTTGCTCAATAATTCGCTTGCGCATGGTGACACCTTCCTGATAGGTGGCGATCTTTTTCATCAACCTGTCTCTTGCAACTTTGCCAGCTTCCCAACAGGTGTTTGAACATTTGATTTTGCTATTATACTCATCACTCCCATCACAGCAATCTGCCACAGTTGTGCAAGTTCAGTATTTCAATCCTAAACACATGAGGTACGAGGCCGATAATTTTTGCTGTTTATGGGAGAACAAGATTATACAGAATACATATTATTTACCATATAGAGCAAATGAAGGAGAAAAAAGTAAATATTTACATGAAAACTGCAAATACATATGCATACTATCAATGGAGGACGAAAAATCGGCCAAGTTGACTTTAAGCCATTATTGTGACATATTATATAATGACTATTAACAAGAAGTAGCTCATGAAGAAAAGCATGGTATGAGAACATAAAGAAACAAACATGTAGCTTCATACATAATAATGAAACAGACATATAGATAGCTTCATGCATAAAATTAGCATTAATCTTTCTGCACTTTATGAAGGCAGTTTAAATGAATGATATAAATTAGAGGCAGTGCAAAGCATGTCGGATAAGAAACTCCTCCTATGGAAACAAGACCATATAACTCTTGCTTCCAACATGAAAAGATAGTTCAACCCCAAGTTAAAAGAAATAAATCTATTTTATGCAAATGGTAACAGGATAGAGTGCATATTTCTTTCCCGATTTAGAAACCGAATAGCTATTTGATCTCTGGGTCTCATCTTCATTATGACACAAGAAAATCCACGCTTAAACCAAGGTAAGTAAACGAAAACATGCTCTTCCAAAGCTTAAAACTGATTATGCTTGGGATATGGCAAAAATCTCGTTTAATACTTTACAAGGTTTATCAAAAACAATCCTGGGACAAGTATCAAGATCTCAAACATATCAAACATGGATTATGAGTCGTGATGCTTTCTGTGTCAAATCTAACACTTGTCATATCAAAAATTGACAAACTTGATACAACAATTTGCCAAAAGTATTTAGGGGGATCCCAGAACCATCTCCCACAATCATAGTTGACATCTTCTCATGTCAAAAACAACTATTGTACATTCATATATTTAAACAAAATAACTTTGAAATAATCAAGTAAGCTTTGTGGGGACAGGAAAACGAACTATTGCTCAAAATCCAAATCCTTAATTTTCAAACAAAAAAGAGATAATTCTGTTATCTCGCAACTTATAAGCTGTAGAGTCGATAAAATAGATCAAAGGCTAGACAAAACAGTTTTCATATAGTGCTCAAAAAAATATGGTCCTAAGCAGTTAAAACAGCTTTCGAGAAGCTAGAATGCTTACCACAGATACCATCATTGACCCTAGAAGAATACAAGACGAGTGGAGTATGTCCAGTGTTCTTGCAAAAGAACTTCCCATTGGGACAAGCTGATGTTCCTGCACGACAGAGCCCCTAGTCACTAAACAGACTAAATGCAAACTTTAAGAACTCACTTTGCCACAAATACAGATATTCGAACCAAAATTGCCTAAGCACTACATATTGTAAGGGGGGATAAAAAGAGTACCGGGTTCATCGGAGCCATCAGCGCAGTCACAGAAGTCGTCGTTGAGGTGGGACTTGTTAAATTTCTTTGATCCATCTTTACACTTGATCGTTCCCCGTGATGATAACCCTTTGTAATAATTATCGTCTGCACTTGAAATACACAACACCCGTGAGTGAATGCGCACACAGACTCGCAATTTTACACACAGGACAGACAATCACATTCATGGAAACTGAAACAACCTTCAGGAGCAGCCCCCAAAATCGAGTCCTTGGGGGAAAAAGATGCCGATCTGCTTATTCCTTGTATCATCAATATTACAAAAATGCAACCAAATCTTAATAAATTTTGGAATACAAGTTCTTTCATCTTCTTTGAAAACCCAACCAAAATCCAACTATATAATCAAATATGCACAGCCGATATAGACCTGAAACGGAAATCGCTCGCTCTTCACTGTAAACGACTTGGAGCACAGCACGGAAGATCCGAGCACGCACAGCTCCTTGTTGCTAAAGAAGGCCAAGCCCAATATCCTATTTGGGCTTTTGGTTTTTTTTTTTTAATTTAATTTCTTCAAATTTATGATGTTGGAAAACCAAGCCCAATATCCAATTGGTGTTTCAATGCTTTTTCTTTATCAGATTTAATATCTTGTTAATATTCCTTAAAAATGTTAATCAAATTATTATTTTAAATTTTATTTATTTATTAGTGGTAAATTAAATTACGTACAACCAAAATTTTATCATTTTAGTTTTTCTCTGACACCAGATTGATTATTGTCAAATTTTAATCTCTTCAAAAAAAATTACATGAGAAGAGATTGTTCATACGAGAAGGGGTGAATTTTATTGTGCTAAAAGTTAAAAATAATAAAAATTATTATGAGATTTTTCTAGATTTGATTATTACTAGGAAAAATAAAAATTGAATTCTGACAAATAAATAATTATCATGCAAAATTAAAAATTCAAATTAATATTTAATGAAAATTAACATCGGTTTGGGTCAACTCCATCATTGGGAATTGATTAACTTGATTTTCAATGCAATAATATCAAATTTATATTTGAATATTCACAATTGCAATTTTATTCCCTATCTTGAATTATTATTAGCTGAATAGAAACAAAATTTTAAGTCAACATGTTGGAATCGTAAAAAAGTTTAGAAAGAGATTGAATAAATTATTTAAAATTTTCTTCCAAACTTGATTTGATATTAACAGTTGAGAGTTGTTAATGCATATTTCTCGACTGGCTGAACACGAATGGACCACTGAAAATGGTTTTTCAAAGGAGGAAAAGCCCATCTGGAATACTGATTCAATATATATATATATATATATATATATATTCTCACTTAAAACAATTTTTTAACAAAGTAACTAGACAAATAACATAGGCAGATATAGACTGAGTAGCTGGAAATAAACAACACAAGAATATTGGAAGTTCGAATGCAAAATCCTTATTTGTCTCCCATACTTCCACTCAAAGAAAAAATTCACTAAAATACTTTGGTTTTAAAACAATTTGTAACAACTCGCTTCAATTATGAATTATCCAATTCCTACATTGAAACTCCTAGTATCATCTTTAACACTAAATACAAAAGCCACATTATCTATTTAACCCTAGATCCAGACAGATATACACGATACTCTAAACAAATAAGCTTGAACATTTTGAGTGAATGTGTACCACAAGATGATATCGAGTAATTAGATATGAACAATATGCGTGTGTTGTGGAGCATATTGAAGATAAAAGCACTGAAGTATGCTTGGGATCTTTGATAAGGAAGATTATGATAGTTTATGTTTCTTCTTCAGTCTTGAATCCACATTTAAATAAAAAAACTCTTTCAACGGTCAAATGTTCAATAAACAAACAGTTGTACTGATATCCGACACAAAAGCAACTTGTCTTTTGTCTCATTTCCCTTCATAATACTCTGTGATTAATGTTCGTTGGAATGTATCCAAAAATTATAATAAACGACTTCTAAAAAGTTGATTCGCGAGAGAGAAAAACATTTGCATATATTTGTCTCATTAGGAGACATTAAAGGAAAATTGGATATGTTGGTTAATGTTCATCGATTTGTTCACTAATCTTCTGACTTATCGAGCTGGTATGCAGACATACATGCCATCTAGAAACCAATCTATATCTTGAGCTATTTAAATAGTCCGATGATAGTATTGTAAGCAGCTTGATCTAACAGATAGATATGTATCCTTTCTTTAATATGTCTATATGGAGAAATATACGGTCCAACAAGAGTCTTGAATATTAGGCTGTTCGACTTGACTTATAATACCTGGCTCGAAACTTCTTAATAAAAAAATAGCAGATGGACCTAGAAACAGTTCGATGTTGTTTGTTACTTAATGAATTTCATTAAGTGAAATTAGATTGTCACAAAAATATTTTGCATACATGTAAATCATATTACACCTACATCATATCTTCTATACTGGCTACTTTTACTGCCTCCACCTCTTTTTCTTCTTTATTATTTCTTCTTTTTATTGATGTTTCCTTCTCTCTTCTTCTTATCTTCATTTCTACTCATCCAGCTTCTTATGATATTTGCCTTTTTCGATATCATCATGTTGCATGCAGTCCATCATTTCATGCATCTAGGCACTAGTGGTTGATTGTATGTGATCTATCCAAGGATTTATTTGTTGTTGAATTCTAGTAAGTTGGCTGAATAGCTCAATAGAAGTGTAAATTGTAGTGCCCAAAACACCAGTATACATAAGTTGCATACATAATTTAATAAGATAATTGATTTAAATGAATTAAATGATGCATTCGACATGTTTAATTTATTTTGAATATTTATATGTTTATTTAATGGGATTTAATTGTATTGCTTGAGTTGAGTTTTTCAGACGAATATTCGATGTTGTGCCGGAGATAGGAGATCGAAAATGATTGAGGTGCTAAAATTAAATGTTATATTTTTGTTTTAAGAAATTTATGAATTTTAGCATTTTAAAGTCAAATTTAAATTTGTAGGGGGGAATTAAAAGATTTTAAAGTATCTTATTAGCAAATTTTAAAAAAATAGGAGATTTGATTCTTGAACATGGTGTTTAATGTTTTTATTAATTATTTGATGCTTTAATTCAATTGTTATGTTAACACTTAATTAAATTTTCGAATTTTTCTTTTTTTAAAAAAAAAAAGAAAAAGAGGATAAACGCACGAGCACACACACATGCTAGAAACCTAGGGTTTTTGGCTCCATAGCAGCCTCCATGACTTTTCTGCTCCTACATCCATACTTTGGTGAGATTTTCACAAGTTTTGTCAAGGAAAACATTTAGCGATTGTTCTCTGTTCATCCTCCTCGTTCCCTCGCGTCGTATTCGTTTATTCGAGTGTTTATACGCAAAGACATGTTCTAAACCTTTCTTGACGTATCAATCTTGTTATATCTGTTATTTTTTGATATTTATACATGAAAAACATTTTTATATATGAAAATTTTGAATCAAAACATGTATTTGCATGCTAAAATTTTTCTGCGCAAGATCCTTCAAGCTTTCATGAATTTTTGACGCGTAGGCTTCGTGTGGATCATCTGGGCTATTGCTTCCATGTATGGGGATGTATTAAGATGTGTTTAGATGATATTCATCAGTCCTTGAAGGGTCGAAAGTGGTCTGGTCGCGCAATGAATAGGTGGAGCGCAGCTGTCACACTGGCTCACTCGTAGGGGTTGTTTTAGGTGTTCCACTGGTTTGGGCAGGTGTGGGCTAGGCTAGGGATCGTGGGTAGTGTTTGGACCTTGTTTTAAGGTGTTAAGGTGGGTCTGATCTTGGTCGTTTATGGGCTGATCGGGTAGGAAAGTCGTTGGAGACAAAAAGGGGCAGCACATGCGCATGAAGGCGCGCAAGGTGCTGTGATGGCCGGCTTGTTCCACGATGTCCATGTGCAATAACTGATCGATATATACATACAAGATTTCAGGATCAGTTTCTCAAAGAACTGATTCATTTTTGAAAAAGACTTCAAAACGCCGTAGTCTTTATCAACCCCCTTTCTAAATACTTCACTCATATTAACCGATCCTAACACTGCTAGATTCTGATTTGACTAATGAAAAAGTATATATTCAAAGCAAAAAACGGTCAACAATAACAAAAAGATTAAATATAGGCAATAATGTAAAGTGCATAAAGTAAATGAGACAAATATTTATGGATGTTCGGACATAAACACTCCTACGTCACCCTTCTTCCATTTAGGAAAGAATCCACTAAAAAACTTTAGTTTTACAACTTCTTATAACAACTTACTTCAACTAAGACTTATCACTGTTGAAGTTGAAACTTGAAATGTCTACTACTCGTTTTCTTTAAAATATACTAGAATTTTTTTTTCTTTCGGTCGAAAGTTCACACATATATTTATATACTTTGCACCATTTAAAATCAACCAACCAACCAACCTATTATTTAAAAATTCAAAAGAATGTAGTACTAACATAAAATCATAAATCGTCAAACCAAATCTAAGACTAGCATTTTTCAAAATAACATAAACTCTTAAATCCTCTCAAAAATCATTTGAAAGCAAAAAAGTCATAAAATCTTTAAAGTCATACTAATGCGGAAAAACTAGCAAAGGTCTTCGAGTTGTGTGGACCATCAGTCCAGCAAGTTCAACCATCAATTCCTCCCATATAATCATAAACATCCTCACTTACATCATTCACACCTAGTGAATCTAATGACTCAGCAAAACTTAACCTGTAACGTCCCAGATTCGACGACTGTCATCACTGTATCAAGACGAGTCTTTACAGCGTGCTTATGTCCTCACTCACACGCACCCTAGGAAACTTCCCAGGAGGTCACCTATCCCAAAATTGCCCCAAGTCAAGCACGCTTAACTTTGGAGTTCTTATGTGATGAGCTACCGAAAAGAAGATGCACCTTTGTGATATGAGTAGTACAAATCAAATCTTTTAAACCCTCTTTAACTGTACAGTCCATTACATTGAACAGTCTCGGAATCCCTCTCATTCCCGTGTGGGTCGGTTCATTCATGTTCCCTCCACCTAGAAACCTGCCAGGAGCCGCTCATTGTCCGTGCAACTGATGGCACCGGCGATCACCCCCCGCCCTCTTCTGCCCCGGGCCTCACATGCCCACCAGCTTCCGCTTGGTTCGTCCCCGAACCACACCGTACTAAGAGAGGTCGGCTCTGATACCAACTGTAACGCCCCAGATTCGACGACTGTCCTCACTGTATCAAGACGAGTCTTTACAGCGTGCTTATGTCCTCACTCACACGCACCCTAGAAAACTTCCCAGGAGGTCACCCATCCCAAAATTGCCCCAAGTCAACCACGCTTAACTTTAGAGTTCTTATGTGATGAGCTACCGAAAAGAAGATGCACCTTTGTGATATGAGTAGTACAAATCAAATCTTTTAAGCCCTCTTCAACTGTACAGTCCATTACATTGAACAGTCTCGGAATCCCTCTCATTCCCGTGTGGATCGGTTCATTCATGTTCCCTCCACCTAGAAGCCTGCCAGGAGCCGCTCATTGTCCGTGCAACTGATGGCACCGGCGATCACCCCCCGCCCTCTTCGGCCCCGGGCCTCACATGCCCACCAGCTTCCGCTTGGTTCGTCCCCGAACCACACTGTACTAAGAGAGGTCGGCTCTGATACCAACTGTAACGCCCCAGATTCGACGACTGTCTTCACTGTATCAAGACGAATCTTTACAGCGTGCTTATGTCCTCACTCACACGCACCCTAGGAAACTTCCCAGGTGGTCACCCATCCCAAAATTGCCCCAAGTCAAGCACGTTTAACTTTGGAGTTCTTATGTGATGAGCTACCGAAAAGAAGATGCACCTTTGTGATATGAGTAGTACAAATCAAATTTTTTAAGCCCTCTTCAACTGTACAGTCCATTACATTGAACAGTCTCGGAATCCCTCTCATTCCTGTGTGGGTCGGTTCATTCATGTTCCCTCCACCTAGAAGCCTGCCAGGAGCCGCTTATTGTCCGTGCAACTGATGGCACCGGCGATCACCCCCCGCCCTTTTCGGCCCCGGGCCTCACATAACCATTATAACAAGTAGTACGTATACATCCATATGAAGCAGTGGAAAATACTTTTAATAAAATAACTTTTCATGAACATGCATAACTTTAAACATTTCTTCCCTTTCATCATAACCTTTCCTTTCATAATACACATATATGTTTCCTTTTTATTGAATTCAGATCATTAATTGTAACTTTTGTTTCAGCTATTGGTCAATTGATCAATCTTATGTATAACCATGGTACCAGGCAGCGGGGACATCAGCGACACTCTCACCCATCAACTGAGATTTGGCATTACATATCATCATATCCTTTCGTATTCGTATTAGTTACAATCAAGTCACCTCCTTCAATCCTTTCATTATATTCATCACTTATAAAAATTTATGCATTTAACATTTTCCTTTTAAATCAAGCATACAACACGTCTTTTAGCATTTAACGTTTTTCATCATGAAATCCCATAATCTTTCAAAATAACCATTTTAACATTCATTATAGCCTTCATGGCACTGTCAGGACGTCTAATATTTTTCATGTGTAAAATGTCTGTTTTGCCCATTAAACTCTAACTTTCCCAATTTACCCTTTGACCTTAAAATGACGACCCAAATCCATTCAAATTTAACATAACACTTTAAAATGCACCCATAAATATTTATTAGACGTAAACTTAAGCTCATCGACTAATTTCTCAATTCGTTTTAAAAATTGAACCTACGTCCTCGTTTTAATCCGAATCGACTCTAAACTTAACCAAACTTGAACCATAGGTTATTAACACATAACCATACCATATGCAACTCAAATCAAGCCATTTAAAATCCTTGAACAAGCCTAAAAGGCTATTGAATTTTCTGCCCTTTTCACACGAAACCCTAGCCCCATAGAACATGGTTTCCTTCAATCCTAGACCCTAACCATCGTGACCAGCCCCCTAACCAGCCATCCTAGGACCTAGACTGAATCCTTAACAAGCTGTTGGACCAAGCCCTATAGGCCATACACGAACAACCCTCAAACTCGTTCCAAGACCTGTGCGACCCAAGCTTCCAACCTATAGCCTTCCTCCTTGCACCAGCCTTCCCTTAATCCATCTAGGATCATGACTAGACCCTCTTAGGATCCCTGGACACGTCCCAACAGCAGCCCATAGCCACGCCCTTCTATGAACCCAAAACCAAAACCCTATTTCCTCTACAACCCAAAATCGTGTAACCCTAGTGCACCGAAATCACGCGAGTGCGTGCATGATTATGCAATTTTCCATGTTGGACAGTGGGCGCTAGTGCGCGTCAGGTTATGTCTCGAGGCCTCTTTTGTACTTTACACGTGGCTTCATAAACGCGCAGTTGTTACTGTCTTCTTGGTCCTTAAACACTTGAATGTGTTGCAATGACCTCCAACTTGATTGACATGCTCCTCGAACTGTAACGTTCAAAAATCAGTCCACGTAAACTGCATCCATGCAAATTATTTAAATTGATTATTTATTTTATTTAATTGATTTTAAATTCTTAAATGATATATTTTATATGATTAAATATTTAAATTACATGATTTCATGAAATTAAGAATTTTGTCCGAATAAAATGATTATTTAGGATGAAAATTTTCTAAACATGCTAAGTCCAAGTTATTTGACGAGTCGAACCTTATTTTATCTGGTAAGCCGATTTTAGTTTAAAAAAATACTTTTATGGACCCGAAAGTTATTATTTTTGAAAACGATTTTGTAAAATTTTATTTTATATTTAATTGGGCCTTAATGGGCCTATTGTACCTAAGATTAATGGGTCAAATTACTTTCAAAGCAAGAGTCCTAAAAACTCTAAACTCTAGACTCCTAAATCACCTAAAACACTAAATTATAAAATCAAATCCTAGGCTTCTAGAGACTCCTAGTGGCCAAAAATCACACACAACAGACACACTAATTTTTTAAAATCCCAGAGCAAGAATCCAAGGTTGTTTGTCGCTTGTTTGCTCCTCTTCGCAATCCACGCAAAAGATTGAATATTCGAACGTTATCAACGCAAATACACGCTTCTAAACTTTTTTTTGCACCATTCAAATCATAATATGCATGTTTAATATTTAAAATCATGAAAACTATGTTGATCAAATTATTTTACGTTTAGACGTATATTTTTCAAAATTTTGATTTTTTACGCTTGTTTGAGACGCTTTATGATTTCTATGGACATGCTGCAAATAGGAGACAATTAGGGGTCGTAAAAAGTATCTTTTAAGGGAGGAACAAAGGCTAGACAGTAGCTAGAAGGGGCGCGCATGGGAAGAGGCTTGTGCACCTAAGGTTTGCTAGGGTTTTTAAGCTTGATTCCTCGGGAGGCTTGGCCATGAGGGAGGCTGCACCAGGGCTCAACCAGACTTGGTCAAGGCCCTATGCAAGCCACGTTCAGGAGATAAGGACGTAGGAGGTGGCTGGAACGGTGGCTCGAAGAAGGTGGAAGCCGCGAGCCCTAGGGTTTCTTGTGCATGGTGCGCGCGGCTCGACTGTGGATAGCTGGGGCTGGTGCACTGGTTCAGGGCTGGGTCAGGTAGGGTCCAGGAGGGTCTGGACAGGGTTTGTTCCAGGGTGGCTCGTGGTTTGGGTGAGGCGATCTGTTTTGGGAAGAAGGAGGTTCGGTTATGGTTTAGGCTAGGTGCAAGGGTCGAACCGTGGTCTGCGGGGGATCGAATCATGGTTCATGGGGGTAGTTTAGGGATGAAAAGCTTATATTTAAATTTTGGTAAGAAAATATTAAGTTTGAATTAATTTGGGTTTAAAACGCTTCACGGCTTAGTTATTAAGTCAATAAATCGAAATGCTCGGGTTTACGTTTAAGAAAAATATTAAAAGTCAAACTTAAGCTTATATGATGTTATGGGATATGCTCGAGTCAATAAAAGTAAGAAAATGTCAAAATTGGGAAGTTCGAAGTACAAGGGTAAAATGGTCATTTTATGTCCCGGGTAGTTCGAAATGTATGGCAATGTCCCGAAGAATCATAATAAATGCTAAATGATATTTTAAAATTCTTATGATGAAAATATGATAATTTTATGATATATACAAAGGCTGAACGATTTTTCCCGAACAAATGCTATTTTTGAAGGACACGATATTTTATAAATAAAAAGAAAGCAAAAATATTTTGAAGAATGTGAATTGACTGTGACACCAGAGATATAATGGGGATATCGTGAGAGAAAAGTCGCCAGAGGGAGCCCGTTTGCGGGAAAGGCCCCAGAGTGAGCCCGACAATCGTATTTCCATACTTGGCGACGGTCAGTGACGAGAGCTGCTGACGTCCCGCCCCCAGGTACTTGGTATAGTTAGACTTATCAGTCGACCATGATGATATGATATATAATAGTTACTTTCAAGGATCAAACTTCACCCAAAATGATATACGATGATGAAAAGCTTTATAATTTAATGATTGATAATTTACCTATGAACACGAGTTCTTACACCAGCTTATTTTATTAAAATATTTTTTTAAAGCTGCATGTGCATGTATATGTATTATTTGTTACATATGGTTAGAATGTGCTGAGTCATTAGGCTCACTAGGTTTGGATGGTTGCAGGTGAGGGGGATTATGAGAGAAGCGCTGACGCTTGAGTGGATCTGGTATGGTAGTACACTCTCGACAGAATTTTATTTTGCACATTAGATTAAGATTTAATATTTTAAAGTAAAGATTTTGAGGATTATTTATTTAAATATTTTATATTTTATTTTGAATTTTAGTTTTTGGATTATTTTAAAATTGACGTACGATTTTGTGGTTGATGATTTACGAATTTTATGCATTTAAGATTTTAAAATATTATTTGTTTATATTGGATGGTTTTGAAGTTAGAAGAAAATGTTTATATATACATAAAAAAAAATTTCTTAGTATTTATTTAAATTTTAAAGTTAAAAGTAAGGAACGTTTCACGAACCCTATTAATCTTGACGACATGTTTTTGGGCCCTTCTAGCTAGTCACCATGAGTTTTTGAAAAGTTTCCTTAAAACTTCTATTAGGTAAGATGGTGGACCAAAGTATTCTGCATGCTTTTCAAATGTGAAAGCTAGCATTTTGTTTTCAAATGTGGCAGGGTAGCAAAATGCACATTGTCAATGAATGGTTGGTGGCCGATAGAAATTGTATTTGGTTTCACATGCACGGGAGCTCTATTTCACGGGAGCTCTATAAATAGAGTCCCCCATCTCAATTGATATTCATCCCAGAAAAACAAAGCAATTACAAAGCTTTGTAAATAAGAGAGAAAAAAGAGATTTTTTTTTGTTCTCTTGTGTGAGTTAGAGAAATTATTTTTCTCGGTATACTCGGGTTTGGGAGTGAGAAATATTGAGTGTATTGGTGTATACACTTGTTCTAATATTTCTTCCAGTTATAAAGTTGCAGTAGCTCCGTGGACGTAGGCTTTATTTGGTGAACCACGTAAATCTTTGTGTTCTTGTTGATTATTTTATTCCGCATTTTTTGGGTGCTATTATCATCGTGATCGGCATCGCTTTGATGTAAGTTCCCAACAACTGGTATCAGAGCCTTGTTGTGAAAATTCTTAAAAATTCTGAGTATGCTCTGTGGTTGCAGCTTTTTCTGATCTTCCACATCAGAAAAGATTCTTTAGATTTTTGCTAAGGCTAAAGAAGTGATGACCAGAGATGATGGATGGACCGGGAATCAACAAGTTCGACGGAACATATTTTTCGTTCTGGCCGTTACAGATAAGAGATTATATGTACAGTAAGAAGCTGTATCAACCTCTATCAGGAAAGAAACCGGAAAAGATGGAGGATGATGATTGGGAGCTCCTTGACCGATAGGTGAGGTGTGATACGACTGACCCCAACGAAGAATGTGGCACATAACGTGGCGGAGGCAAAAACCACAGAAGAGATGATGTCCATTTTATCGGACATGTACGAGAAGCCATCAGCAAATAACAAAGTACATCTCATGAAAAAGTTATTCAACTTGAAAGTGGGTGAAGGTGCTTCGGTGGCTAAACACATCAATGAGTTCAACACGATTGTTTCTCAGCTAACCTCGGTTGAAATTAATTTTGATGATGAGATTCGTGCACTTATTCTTTTGGCGTCTTTACCAAATGTTTGGGAACCAATGCGGGCAGCGGTTAGCAACTCTCTTGGAAAAAGAAAGCTACAATTCAATGATGTCAGAGATCAAATTCTTGTTGAAGAAGTTCGCAGATGGATTCGGGTGAAGGAACTTCATCGAGATCTGCTCTAAATCTCGAGAACAGAGGAAGGGGCAGGAGTGGCGAAAAGAGTTCCAACCGATGGCGCGGTAGGTCCAAGTCAAGAAATGGAAAAGACAAAAGCAATTTTGAAAAGATTTTGAAGTGTTGGAGCTGTGGTGAAACTGGTCACTTGAAAAAGAACTGCAGATCAACGAAGAATAATTCCAATGCTGTCACTGAGGAAGTACATGATGCTCTGCTATTATCCATGGAAAGCCCTGTTGATTCTTGGGTTATGGACTCGGGAGCTTCGTTTCATACCACTGGTGACCGCGATGTATTTGATAATTACATCACTGGCGATTACGGAAAAGTTTTCCTGGCTGATGAAAAACCCTTAGAAATTGTTGGTATGGGTGATGTACGGATGAAGATGTCAAATGGATCCGTCTGGAAAATCAACAAAGTCAGACATGTGCCAAAATTGACACGCAATCTGATCTCGGTGGGACAGCTCGATGATGAAGGACACAATGTGAACTTCGGTGATGGTTCCTGGAAAGTGAGCAAAGGAGCTATGATTGTTGCTCGAGGAAAGAAAACGGGAACACTGTATATTACTTCCAGTTGCAGAGACACATTAGCAGCTGTGGATTCTGGAGCCAATTCAAGTCTATGGCATTATAGACTTGGACATATGAGTGAGAAGGAATGAAGATGTTTGTGTCAAAAGGAAAGCTACCAGGATTAAAGACTGTTGAACACCAACTATATGAAAGCTGTATCTTTGGAAAGCAGAAGAAGGTGAGTTTTTCAAAAGGCGGTAGAGAACCGAAAGCTGTAACGTCCCGAAAATTTAAAGATCTACGCTAACCACATGCACAAATTATTAAATTCGTTTGTATTTTAATTATATGTTTTAATTGCATAAATTAATTTTGTTGTGCATTTTGACATGTTTAAAATATATTTTCTTCATGGTTGCATTAAAATGTAATTTTTAAGGATTATTCAAGTTGCGATCGAAGAACGGAGACCGAGGGCTGAAAAATAAAAAATGTTTTTTATTAAATAATTTTTTAAATTATTTAAAATATGATTGTGGGTTTTTCTTATTTTTGAAAATAAGGGGTTTTGAGGTGATTTTAAATGCCGGGGCGTGATTTTTATCGGTGTTGGATTTTCAACAAAAATACGAACTTTTTGGCAACCCGGCTATTAAATTCACAAAATTATTTTAGTAAAACTATTTTAATGTTTAATTAAATCCTAATTAAGACTAATGGGCCTAAATTGTTGGCTTAATAGGCCTAAAGCCTTGTTAGTGATTAATTAGTATTTAAATATGTTAAACCCTGCCCAAAACCCTACACTACACGCCACTTTTCTGAATTTGCTCTCCAAAACTCATTAAAGTACACGGCACACACAAAAAATTTTGAGGCAAAATTCGGTGGAAGCTTCAAGGAGATTTCAAGCCACGGTTCTTGTCCGTTTTTCGCAAATCGTCAACGGTTTTTCGTGCGTTAACTACGCAAAGGCACGCATAATCCTCCCCTTCAAACATCATCACACCATATTATGATTTATTGCATATTTTGAATGAAACATTAAGAACCATGATGATTATTTTCGAAGTTGCATGCACATGGGTTTTAAAACTTGAGTTTTGTTTACCAAAAACATGTATTTGTATTGATTAAGGGCTGCCAAGATATAGGTAACGATCAAGCATTGTTTTATATGAAATTAGAGCCCTAGAACATCACCTAAACAACCACACGATCATGAGAATAATCTGAGAAGCAAGCTGCTGTCATGTGAGGTCAAGGGCTTCGGTTTTGTGCTCCACGGCTAGGCTTGATCTTGGCTTGGTTCCAGGGCTATCCCGGGGCGTCGGGGTGTCAAGGGTAGGGTCTTAGCCATGCTATGAGTCGAAACAAGTGGGCTGGGAGGAGTCCTATCCATCGAGGACTCCTACCCGAGAAGTGAGTCAAGTTGCGCGCAGGTTGCAGGCTTGCGCAGGGGTGTGAGGCTTGGCCTGGGGTTCAAGGTCTGGGCTAGAGTGTGTCCTAAGGGTCCTAGGCGAGTGTTGGAGAGGCTGATTAGAGGGCCAAGTCATTGGCTAGAGTCCTAGGCACCTAAACAAGAGTCCTTGTCCATAAGGGAGTCTCGGCCAGCTTATGTTAGGGGTTGGGGGCTTCGGTTTTGAGTTGGGGAAGGTTTCCGTGGGTCCCTAAGGTCCAGTAGGGTGTCTAAGGGTGTGGGTCATGGTTTGGTTCATCATGGTTCGAGGGCGGCTCGAGAAAATTGAAAGATGACTTGGTGCTAACCAATTAGGGTCAAGTTAGGATTTTCTAAACTTAAATAAGTGAAAAACGGCTCACGGGGGTCGAGTCGTGGTTCACAAGGGCTAAAATAATATAAAAAGACTAAGTTTTGAATTTAGGAATTTTATATTAAAGTTTAGGATTTTTCGGAATTAAAACGCCTTCAAAACGACTAATTACGAATTAATTAAAAAGCCTAGTTTTTAAGCTAAATAAAATTATGAGGATTTTAATTTAAGCTTAAATAATTATTTGGGACATGTTAGAGTCAAAGAAATCAAGAAAAAGTCAAAAACGTAATATGTCATGTCCAGGGGTAAAACGGTCTTTTTACACCGAAAAATTAGTAAACATCATGACAGTGTCCTAAATGCTATTTTATATGCTAATATGATTATTTTCAATGATTATGGATGTTGATGAATTTTTATATGTTAAATTATGATATTTAAATGTCTATGATTTTTATGATTTAAATTGAACATTTAAAAGATATGTTGCATGCTTGGTTTCAAAATAAAATGATCTTATATGCATGTTTTTATTAAGTGATGAAAATACGAAACGTTGAAGGACGTGAAGGGATTGTGACTACTACATGTTGGAGATATCGTGAGCGTTATGGTCCCAGTGGGAGCCCGACGATCGTGTTTCCTTGAATACGGATACGAATACGAATACGAATATGTTAATACGTTGGCCAGGGCCCAGTTGACTGGTGAGAGTGTCGCTGGTGTCCCCCGCCGCCCAGTACTGTGGTTTTCTCTAGATGGATCCATCGTCCAATACGATTAAGAATACGAGTCACAATCACGATCTGAATTGAACAAACACGAACATGAATATGAATATGTTGATACGAATATGAATATGAATACAAATATGAATATGAATATGAATATGTTGATATGAATATGTTTATGAAAATGGTTATGAAAAAGGATCATGAAAATGTTTTTAAAGTTTATGCATCATGAAAATGTTTACGAAAATGGTTATGTTTGAAGTTTATGCATCTTCATGAAAAACGATATTTTAAGTACAAGTATTTTTCACTGTTATATGTTAACTGTATTATGTATTACTTGTTATCAAGGATATGATGTGTTGAGTCTTTAGACTCACTAGGTGTGTATGATTCAGGTGATATTAATAACTATGATATTGGAGGTCTTGATGGGTGACTTGCTGGACTGTCGGTGCACATAACCCGAGGACCAGCGCTTCTATTTTCCGCATTTAAGTTTTGATTTTAAGTTAAATATTTTTACGACATTTTATTTATGCTTTTTGAGGATTTTGAGAGGTTTAGTATGAGCTACACTTTTCAACATATAGTACTCTTTAGGTTTGATAAAACGTTTTACGATTTATTGTTTTGACTATTTCCCTTTGGATTTTCAAATATTAGTTGGATGGTTATTTTAAAATGGTGCAAAAGTTTTTTTATGTATATATATATGTGTAGGCCGAAAGTTGAGAGTTTAAAAAAAAAATTTAGTACTTTTTAAGGAAAACGATTAAGCAGACGTTTCAAAAGCAGCAAAGTTGGAGCTGATTTATACTGATGTATGGGGACCATCCCCTGTGACATCCCTTGGAGGCTTGAGATACTATGCCACATTCATTGACGATTCGAGTAGAAAAGTTTGGGTTTATTTTCTGAAAAATAAATCTGATGTTTACGAGACCTTTAAAAGGTGGAAAGCCATGGTGGAAAATGAGACCAACTTGAAGGTGAAGTGCTTACGGTCTGACAATGGTGGAGAATATGAAGATGATGAGTTCAAGAAATATTGTGCACAGAACGAGATCAAGATGGAGAAAACCATTCCTGGTACACCTCAACAGAATGGTGTAGCTGAAAGGATGAACATGACCTTGAATGAACGCGCAAGGAGCATGAGATTGTATTCTAGATTGCCAAAATCATTCTGGGCTGATGTTGTTAACACTGCAGCATATCTGATCAATAGAGGACCTTCGATACCGCTTGACTGCAGAATACCCGAAGAGGTATGGAGCGGCAAAGAAGTAAACATTTCTTTCTTGAAAGTGTTTGGATGTCTATCCTATGTTCATATTGATTCAGCAAGCAGAACAAAACTTGATCCGAAATCAAATAAGTGCTTCTTTATTGGTTATGGAGATAATGAATTTGGTTATCGTTTCTGGGATGACCAAAATCGGAAGATCATTCGGAGCAGGGATATAATCTTTAATGAGCAACTTTTGTACAAGGACAAGTCAGATATTGGAGCTGGAGATGAATGTCCTGAAGTCAAGAAGACTGATGAAGTGCCATTGACATATATTCATGTGAATGAATCGAAAACCAGTAACCAGGAAAATGAAGAAGAAACTGCACAAGATGATGACCCACAAACTCCGGTGATTGAACTCAGGAAATCTTTGAGAACCATTAGACCACCTGAGAGGTACTCCCCTGCACTTCACTATATTTTGCTGACAGACAAAGGTGAACCGGATACCTATGAAGAGGCAATGCAAAATGATGATTCAACCAAGTGGGAGTTGGTCATAGAAGATGAGATGTATTCACTGTCATCCAATCAGACGTGGGAGTTGACAGAACTTCCACAAGAAAAAAAGGCGTTACATAACAAGTGGGTGCACCGGTTAAAAGAAGAGCATGATGGTAGCAAGCGGTACAAGGCAAGACTTGTTGTAAAAGGCTTCCAACAACGGAAAGGAATTGATTACACCGAGATTTTCTCTCCGGTGGTTAAATTAACCACTATCAGGACTATACTTGGACTAGTGGCAAAGGAAGACTTACATTTGGAGCAGTTGGATGTAAATACTGCGTTTCTTCATGGTGATCTAGATGAAGAAATTTATATGAAGCAACCACAGGGCTTTGAAGTACGAGGAAAGAGAAAATGGTGTGCAAACTTCAGAAGAGCTTGTATGGTCTCAAACAAGCTCCTAGACAGTGGTACAAGAAGTTTGATAGATTCATGAGTGAAAATGGTTTCCTAAGGTGTCAAGCCGATCACTGTTGTTACGTGAATAAGCTTGATGGTTCTTATATCATACTACTGCTATATGTAGATGATATACTGATAGATGGAGCTTGTCTAGAAGAAATTGATAAACTCAAGAAAGATTTATCGAAGGAATTTGCCATGAAAGATTTGGGTGCTGCAAAGCAAATCCTTGGAATGAGGATCTTTAGAGACCGGGTGAATGGATTCTTGAAGTTATCTCAAGAAGAGTACGTGAAAAAGGTGGTTAGCAAATTTAATACGGATGAAGCTAAATCTATGAGTACTCCTTTGACTAGTCATTTCAAACTAACCAAAGCACAATCACCATCGACGGAGCAGGAGCAGGCTTATATGAATAAGCTTCCTTATGCTTCTGCTGTCGGAAGCCTCATGTATGCAATGGTGTGTACAAGACCAGACATAGCACATGCAGTGGGAGTTGTGAGCAGGTTTATGAGTAATCCAAGAAAGCAACACTGGGAAGCAGTTAAGTGGATTCTCAGGTATTTGAAAGGTACTGCTAGTTGTACTGTATGCTTCAGGAGGTCAAAATTGGACTTACAGGGTTCTGTTGATGCCGATATGGGTGGTGACCTGGATGGCAGGAAAAGTACTACTGGATATGTATTCACATTAGGTGGTACAGCTGTAAGCTGGGCGTCTAAGCTGCAAAAGATTGTTGCGCTTTCGACTACTGAGGCTGAGTATGTTGCAGTTACAGAAGCTAGTAAGGAGATGATATGGTTGAGATCCTTTCTGGAGGAATTGGGTCAGAAGCTTGAGAGTAGAAAATTACACTGTGACAGTCAGAGTGCTATTCACTTAGCAAAAAATCCTGTTTATCATGCTAGGACAAAGCATATACAGGTTAGGTACCATTTTATCATATCAGTGCTGGAAGATGGAGTCTTGATGCTGGAGAAGATTCCTGGAAGTAAAAATCCAGCTGATATGCTCACGAAGACGGTAACCATTGACAAACTGAAGTTGTGTTCAACTTCAGTTGGACTGCAAGTATAAATAGAGATATATAAGCTGATGCAATGATGGTGTGAAGACATGATTGAAATCAAGTCTTCAAGTGGGAGAAATGTTAGGTAAGATGGTGGACCAAAGTATTCTGCATGCTTTTCAAATGTGACAGCTAGCATTTTGTTTTCAAATGTGGCAGGTAGCAAAATGCACATTGTCAATGAATGGTTGATGGCCGATAGAAATTGTATTTGGTTTCACATGCACTGGAGCTCTATTTCTCCCCCATCTCAATTGATATCCATCCAAAACAAACAAAGCAATTACAAAGCTTCGTAAATAAGAGAGAAAAAAGAGAGTTTTTTTCTCTTGTGTGAGTTAGAAAAATTATTTTTCTTGGTATACTCGGGTTTGGGAGTGAGAAATATTGAGTGTATTTGTGTATACACTTGTTGTAATATTTCTTCCAGTTATAAAAGTTGCAGTAGCTCCGTGGACGTAGCCTTTATTGGGTGAACCACGTAAATCTTTGTGGTCTTATTGATTATTTTATTCCGCATTTTTTGGGTGCTATTATCATCGTGATCGACATCGCTTCGGTGTAAGTTCCCAACAACTTCTTGTTTCGCCTCTTGTTATTCGTCCTTCCGAAAATTTTAGTGGATCCCATACTTTTTAGGAGTTTGATAATTCACGATCGCATCATTTAGGACAAAATTAAATTTTATCCATCAAGATTCAAGGGTCCGGATACGTGTCATATTCTTATGTTCCTTTCGGAGAAACTCATATGTGATTGGGAAAGAGTTTGCCTGGTTAGAAATGATTTTATTTCTTCACAATCTTGTTAAAAGATGATGTCGTGACTTAGTGACTCCTGGCGAGAGAGTTGCATATGACCTCACTCACCCTAGCCATCCAATTCACCTTCGAAACCTAATGACACCTGATAAAATTCTAAGCCATGAAAACTGAATATACTTTTATAGGCTACACATCAGTGATGTGTGGAATGAGTCGAACTATGATAATTATCAGAATCAAAAGGTTTCATGGATAAGTATTCTTTTCTAGGAGAACTTTGGATAAATAATTAAAACTCAAATCCTTCATACATCCTTTTTGTAACCATAATTACATATGATGGAAAAATAAATGAAGGATTTCCTTCCAGAAGTATCAGGATGTCACTGAACACTAAACTGAGGAAGGTCTACACAGAAAATCCGAGAATGGGACTCCATCTCGAGGTCAAGTGATCTTGCATGAATAACACATCAATTCCGTTTGAATTTGTCTGTGTAAATGAACCCTGGTCTCTGGTAATGTGTATGTGAAACCAGCTTTCACTTCTTGTTGAACCCAAATAGAGATTTAATCGCATTGATGGCGTTTTCATTTATAAATGATTCATCATATTTCTTCAAAAGAGACTCAAATTCATCAGTTTTCCTTACATTAGCAAGGTCAGGATCTGTTCGGATTCTCTGTCAATAGTGGTAACATGGGATCAACTCAAAAAATATCTGAACAAGAGTTGAATGCACCAAGATAATATTTGTGAAATTGCCCCAGATAAGAAAACAGATTTCTATTATAGAATAATAGCTACATTTGGATTTTGATCCTGTCAACTTACCTTAAAGTCTTCAAATCCATCTTTCAAGGCATCACCAAGAGCTGAAAGTGCAGCTTTTATCTGGCACGAGTAAGAGAAGACAGTAAGGGATCTAAACTGTAAGCTACAACAATTATGCTGAGATTGAATGCCATCAGGGTGTTTGACTAAGTTTATAAGCAACTTAAACATGGATCAATTTTGTACTACGCTTGGTGCCATATTATTTGCTCTATTCAATAAATTTTGCCATGTGCCCTAGTATAATAGATATGATATATATCCAGCTAAAATACAAGATATCTGGAGAACAATCAGTTAATGCTGCATAAGATGTAATAATAAATGTAGAAGAAGACTTGCAAATGGTTCAAACATCAACCATCTAAAATGGATTAAAGTGTGTATATTATCATGCTTCATGTTTCACCAATGGTTCACAACTACCCAATATTTAGCTTGATAGTAACAGATGCACCTTACAGTTTCATACGGAGGTTTGTTGACAGTGAAAAAAAATCTCATGTCTACTTTACAGCTTTTAATTTCCGCAATATTTATCCACAAGTTCTACATTTTTTTCTATCCACCCACATACTTGATTTACTAACCATTTTCAACCTGCAACTTTTTGCAACAATGCAAAACTGTTTTAGACTGATCTGGTGTGCAGAAACTTGTTTGAAAATGAGAATTTTTGAATCAGCTAAATTTGGCCCTCTGCTCTTAGGCCATTTTCAACTCCCAAACCTTTAAAACAAAGTCTCATTAATTTACAAAATAAGATGATAGAAGCCTGTGATCTCTTCTTCTAAAAGGAATTTAAAATCTTTGAACTCCAGTTCCTTCAGCATTAAACTAGAAAGATTGGCAAAAAAAGCATCTATGAAGCTTGTGGGATCTAACACAAACTGAGTTAAAAGAGAAACCTTTTAGCACAATATACAATATAAGTAACATAAAGTAACTGAGATTGGGATGTTGCTGGTGGAGGAGATTAAATGAGACATTTAGAAACATAGTATCATATGATAACTTAAACCAGAACTGCAAACAAAAATTGGTTTAAGCATCTACAAAGTTACCTGATTAAGCTTTGAATAACAGCAAGCTACATTGTAACTCGCTACAGCAGATTCCTCTGGTTCGGGTTTAGAACCTAATACCGACTCAAACTTCTCTAAAGCCTCATTGTATTTTCCAATCCTTCAGTGATGGTTCAAAGAAACAAATGATTGGTCATAGGTTTATGTGAGATTCATGACTATGCTACATGGGTCTTACTTGTAAAGCTGCAATCCTTCACGAAGGTCCTTCTCTCTTTGCTCCTTCTGTTCTTTTTTCCTTACGTAGTTTTGCAACTATATACAGTCAAGTTCAAAGCAGTGCTCCAATGATTAATCATTGGGTTGGTGAACAAATAGAAACATCAACTTGTAACTATATTTCAAGAAATACACAACTCACTTGAATTTCCCGAACTTTGTTACTAATAAAACCTGCGTTCCTCTCATTTCTTATTATTTCCTTTTCCGTCAATTCACCGGTGTTATCCAACTTCCCTGATATTAGCAAGGCAAAAAATGATCACATACGGATGATATGAATAAATCCTCCAATTAAAAGCTTAAGTTGGTTGGGATGTTATATCTTTAATATTTCAGAGTTTCTAACAGATACATGAGACGTTAATGATCAAATGAATCTTCTAAGAATTCTCTTGTAGAATCAATTTCAGGTTTCCTTAAAAAATTAAATGGCTCCATACACACACCAGGTTCTGTGCAATAGCGTGTTGAGGAGAGCAAACATGTTAAACTCAAGTCTCTTTGTTAAAAAATTTCATGAACATATATATCTAGGCCAATGAGTTTCCAAGTTCGTAACACTCACTAAGCTAATTTATAATCGATGCATTCAAAAATCTATTTCATAATCTTTTGACCGTTTATAAAAAACTCAAGCTTGACAAAAATGGAGTTCATGTCAAATGGGTCTAAAGTGTCTCCATCACATACCATCTCTCTTTTGCATTTTCATGAGCAGTGGACCTATTCTTTGCCGAATGGTGTACATTGTTCTTCCGTACTCAGCAGCTGGCCATATTTCATCCCCAAAAACTGCACTGCATCATACTCAAACTACTTTTATCCAACCAAGAAAAAGAGGAATAATCCCGAAAGCAAGCACCCAACAGTTTGAAGCACAATCATCACTCATCATGTCAAAATAGCGAAACATAAAAGCAAAGTACCTGGTAGCAATCACTCTATCCCCAACAGAGAACTTGCCAGATTTATCAGCGGACCCACCAGCTGCAATGGCGTCAATGTAAGTCCCTCCGTCCCTACCTTTTATGAATTTCAACCCAAATGGCTGAATCAACTCAACTTCATACTCTTCATATTCCGAACCGGATTTCGGGGTCTCAGAGGCTCTAACCACCAAAACGGAAGGTTTTGGATGATTGCAGAAAGTGATCGGCGGGGTGAGAAATTGATGATTCTTGAGCTTGATGACCGAATAGAGTGATGGGTATTGCTTGGTGGGTTGAGAAGTAGCTGCGGCGGTCAGGGGTGGGGAAGAACAAAGGCCACACGAAGCCATGGAAGAGATGAGAGGGAGGAGTGGCTACGGTGAGCCGTTCAAATGTAAAATGGTTCTGCCACGTCGCCAAACGATTCCGATTGTATTTTCTTATTTTTTTAAAAATTATGTTTATAACATTAAAATAAGGAAACAAATATCACTTTACGCCCCTGTAGTTTCTCACATTTCAAGATAATCCCGAAACTAGAGAAATTTCATTCAGGACTTCAAATAAAAAATTAAAAAAAAAACTGGAATAAGGGACATGAAATTTAATCAGATGATTCACCAATTTAAGAGAAATTTGACTCAAATCATTTATTTTAAACTAATATTTATCATCTCAAATTTTGCCATTACTCTAAAAAACACGTTTTTTTTTATCAGTACAAACAAAATAATCAGGCCAGACCACCAGGCAGGAAAATTGAAGTGCTCTCGAACGACTGCTATATCGGGAAGCATAATAGAAAACTACAAAAGAATATCTTGTACACAAATGGAAGAGTGGCCCAAAACTTCCTTGTCAGCCTTGTCTAAGTTTAGCCCGCCCAATCTCATCCCTAACTAACGTTGCTGTATTAAAAGGTGACATACTCATTCAGATAACATGCACCAAATAGGCAACATGAGCACAACCACCAGAATAAAAAAATACAGAAGCAAGAAATCAAGGAGAAAATTGGAACAAAACATGAAAATCACGTCAATAATACAGGAATGACCAAGAAGAGGGACAAGACTCGAAAAAGAAATTCCATCTCCAGCCAAGTCGTTAGTGTTTGCAGCTGCTTGCCTCACCAATTTAGCACCAATGTTTTCCACTGGATCCTCCAACTCAACCTAAACAAACAGGTATAAAGAATGTGTTAATATATGCTGAACCTCATGTGTGACAAGAGTTGAAAGATTTTTCCCTTAACATATAATTGATTATATTAAAAGAAGTTGAAGATCTTTTGAAACAGATTCACCAATAGTTTCACATAAACTGTCAAGGGCACAAGGCACATCATTAACTGCAGTTTCTCGTACTCACAACCCCAATAATCACAGTGAAACTTGAAAAATAAAAGTAATCATGATTCAGTTACCTCTTTGGCTACAGTGACTCCATCATTTGGACAAAAAATGATGTGGGCAGTGGTTTAGAGACCATTTCATAGTTCATACAGAATCATACAAGATATACTTTATTAGCGTTTCATTAATTTTTTAATTAAATTTATATCCAAACAAGATTTCAGAAATCATTATTGTTTAGTAACTTTTAAATTTCAGTATCTTAAATAGTATACATGTGTATTTTTTATGTATATAAGGCTATGTTTGGTAGGAGTGATTATCGGAGGACTAAGGAGGACTAAGGAAGAAATAATGTATTATCCGTTGTTTGATTGGTTTTTTAGGTGACAAGTGATAACTTCCAGCCCGTGATATTCACTGTATGGCCATGAAAAGAAGAGAAAGTAGTCCCAAATTTTTGATGGTATACCCAATCCTGACATGAACAGTAGTACATATTTATGTTTCCCCTCCCCAATTTACCCTTTATCTCACCAACATAAAATATCAACCTCTTCTCGTCTCTCTTCAATGCCTGGCTCTCGTATTTCTCAAGGCGTCGACACTGTTGAAGTGTGAAATACTTTTCTGTCGTCTGCAGCCATCTTGGAAGCTTCCGTTTCTGGAGGTAAATGTTGTAGATCTTGAAATGGGTTTTTTTGGTCGAAGACTTCATTTTCCCGCTTCTTATTCGGGACAATAATGATTTCTGCTGAATTTTCGTCTCATTTATTTCTAATTGGGAGCCTATGGAAGTGATGTTGGGTTAGTTGTGAAGTTCCCCAAAAATTTTTGAACCAACGTTTTCTGCATTTTGTTTATGACAGTGGAAAGAAAGTAATTTCCTTTATTTTCTTTAGCAATCTCTACGTAATTGATAGTGCATAAGTCTTATTTTTTCTTACTAACAATTTAATTTTGAAATATACATTTCGTAACAGAAAATGTATGGAATTTTTGAGAGCTGATAATTGAAATACAATTTTGCATTGTGCATTTTGGTTAACATCCATGTCCGTTAATCGCGTATCCATTAAATCACATGTGTTAGTTTACAATGTTCATGTCATTTGTTTGGTAATCACACGTAAATTTCCAGTTTTCGGTTGAGTTTACTGACAACATGGAGCAACGTAGAAAAATTGTAATCCTTCTCCTGGTCAACCATATGTTATGTCGATCTTTTTTGATGTTATGTCTCCTAATACGAGAACATACACGAATGGTCTCAATATGTCTCCTAATACGAGAGCATACATGAATGGTCTCAATTACCAGTCGTGTCCGTCGAAGAGAAGCTGCTTCGTACAGCATGATCGAAATAGTAAATGCTCAATTGAGCAATTTGCATAGGATTATTGAAGTCGGAGATATCCAATGTGTGACTAACTTAAGGATGAATCAAAGCGCGTTTGCACGACTCTGTTATTTGTTAACAAACTTAGGAGGGTTAGGTGATTCAAGATACGTACAAGTCGAAGAGAAAGTGGTCATGTTCTTGTCTATATTGGCGCATCATAAAAAAAATCAGGTAGCTAGGCATGATTACATACGTAGTGGACAGACAGTTAGTGCTCATTTTCATGATGTTCTTAAAGAGTTGCTAAAGTTACATCCACTACTCCTTGTCAAGTCGTCTCTTGTCGATGAAGATTGTAGAAACGAAACATGGATGTGTTTTAAGGTAATACCTCATTTGGATCGTTTATTTTTGAAGTTCGGTTTCGTTAATATGTGGTTCGATGATATATATGTTATTTACACATTGCTTACTGGGTTGCCTCGGCGCATTAATGGATGGAACCCATATCGGTGTCATGTCCCTTGCCGAGATAAAGCAAGATATAGAAATCAAAAATGTACTATTGCGGTGAATGTATTGGGGGTATGTGACCGCAATATGAATTTCATCTACGCTCTAACGGGCTGGGAGGGATATGTGGCAGATGCTCAAGTTTTAAGAGATGCGCTAAACATGGATGATTCATTGAGAGTTCCACGAGGTTATATCTGTATTTGTGAAGATTCGATTTCTTGTTTCGTTTTGTAGCAAGAGTTTCAACTAATGATTTGGTCACAAAGATTTGTCAACGTCTTAATTATTGATGTTACCGAAACACATGTTGTTATTATCTATGTGATAATAGATATGCAAATGCTGAGGGTTTCTTGACGCCGTATCGTCGTGTTAGGTATCATCGCGATGCTTGGGGCAATCGTGCTTGCGGTCTTCAAGATTACAAGGAGTTGTTGAATTGGAGACACTCTCAAGCTCGGAACGTAATTGAAAGAGCATTTGGTTTGTTGAAAAAAAGATGAGCTATCCTTCGAAGTCCTTCATTTTACCCACTAAAAGTTCATAACCATATAATTTTGGCTTGCATTCTATTACACAATTTCATACGAACTCAAATGGATGAAGATCCAATGGAAAACGTTGAAGATTATGTTGGTATCCTGATTAATGACACACAAAATGCTTACATTAACAGTTTGGAGTCTTCAATTTTGTGGGATGCTTGGAGAGACGAGTTTGCAATGTCAATGTGGAACATGAACAATAAACTCTCTTGTATTTCATTTCAAGTATTCGCTATTGTACTTTCAATTTCTTTGTATTGGTTTTTTTATGGTCAATTTACCAAGGTTCTGACATTATTCACTTTTGTTCTGCAATGTTTGTTTTTAAAAAAATTGTTCAATATAGCTTTGGCACTATAGTTTGCTTCATTTTTCCGTAGTTACTTCGTCAAGCATTATGACACAGTTGAAGTATGTTGTGTTTTGTACAGAGGCAGAGAAAGAACTCAATCAACTGTATATGGATAGTGGTGCATCGTCCGCGAGCGTTGTCGGTAGGAGCAAAAAACAAGACAAGACACGACGTAGTTGGAATGCTCGAGAAGAAGAAGTTCTAATACAAGCACTGAAAGATGTCATAACAAAGGGATGGAAAAGTGAGAATGGATTTAAGGCTGGTTATTTAAATCTGCTGGAGAATGCAATGCAGGAATCTATCCCCGGGAATAGCTTACGTGGAAATCCACATATCAATTCCAAGATTCACGTGTAGAAGAAAACATATAGTACTATAGTTACATTATTAAGTAAAAGTAGTGTGGGCTGGAATGATTCTAATAACACAATCGATGTCACGGACGAGACATGAGAGGCAATCGTCAAAGTATTGTTTTCAATGTTTAGTTAATATTTGTTACGTAGTTGAATTTTCTTGTTTAATTTTTTGATTTGTCGTAGACCAACCCAACGTTACGTTCAATGAGACACAAGCAGTGGACACATTACCATGACTGGTGTGAGATATTTGGAAATGATCGTGCTACAGGTGAGCGCGCAACCAATTTCGAGAATGCACTTCATGAGGTCCTAAACATAGATAATGAACTACGTATTGCTGTGTGGCTTGCTGAGACACCTGAATTTAACACAGTTGATGCTGATGAAGACTCTAAATCTGAGACTAATACGACATTATCAAAAACTAAGGAATGTGTAACTTCGAAGATTAAGAAAAGCAAGAAAGCCACTAACGATGAACAGACAATTGTTGAAGCCATCAAAAACCTCGCCGACATAACGAAAACCACAATGACAGATTTGATCAAGAAGCTTGCTTCAGAGGACAAGCTTTCAGAGGCACAAGATCAGGTGTTGAATGCGTTGGACGAGATGACTCATCTTTCGGAGGACGAGCAAGTGCTTGCTGCTAAGTTTTTGTTTAACAACCACAACGACTTGGCTCTGTTTCAACGATTAGGTCATTGCGGAAAGATTTTTTTGGTGAATAGGCTTTTGGCCGGACAGTAATGGGTGAAGAAGATGTGTATTTTGTGAAGATGAATAATTTTGAATCGTACATGTATCACCTCTATGCTTCCAGTCTTTTTGAAGGTCATTGAACCAGTACTTGTTTTGGTTATGTGTTTTGTTCATTTTGAGTATGTTTCATGGATAAGCACCTTCTCCTTGTGTAAAAAGTAGTATATGTAGGTGTATGATTTCAAACAAGTTATGCATTTGTGGTAACTTTTGTTCATCACAGTGGTACTTAATGAAATTGTGATAGCTTTTTATTATCCTCAACATGAATGCATTCGTATACACAACATAAAATGAAGGAAAATGCACATGTTGTACGTTGACTGTGCAATTATGAGGTTTAGCAGAAAAAAAAAGAACAACTGCACAAAAAATAATAGGATTTTTTAGCTTAATAACACTCCTTTCTCATTACTTTTCAACGTTCATATACAAAATGTTGGTACAAAGTCTGCTCTTCCCCACCGTTGGAGACAGTACTAACAACGTGCCTAATCTACTAACATGGCGTCAAAAGGGATAGTACTATACCATGGATTCAAAAATGTGGGGAAAGAACGAAACTTTTTCTAATCTTAAACCTGCTACCCACTGGACTCAGTGGTGAGGTCAATTACGAGGATGGCCGATTCGCCATGGCCAGCCAATTTTATATTGTACTCTTCACCTTTGGTACCACGATGAACTTTGACCTTGGTGGTGTCATCTTCTTCTTTACAGTCGGGCTGTAGCTTCATTGTTGGGTGACATAACTTCATTTTCTTCCTCCTGTTTGGCAAATCAGATGAAGGTTCAAGAATTTCAACACCCTGACATTTCACTTCACATTTCTCACCTTTCTGAACCTTGTTCGTTTCATCATCGGAACACAGATCAATCAGCGGCACAATGTAGGGGCTTGTGACAGTATCTTCAGAACCAAAATTAAAAGTAACAGAAATGTTTTGGGAACTGCTCATAAATACATATGAAATTGGACGATCTGTACGTGCGAGCATCAGTAAGAAAAGGTCTTTAAATATAGAAATTTAATGTACCATAACTCACCCAACTGCTTGTAGTAATTACAAGTCTTTCAACCTGTTCCCTCAATTTTGCAGATATGTACGTCAAGTCCAAAGAAGATATGCAAATCAAATTTTAACATAAGGGTCCCAGGGTGATAGATATTAGCAATTAATACTTGGTCAAATATTTACATTAATAATAGTGTTTACAAACCAACCAAAAATGTAGTTATCGGTCCAATTGTACATGCTGCTATACCTCTTGGCGCACACGAGATTGAATACATACACTTTCACCACTAATCTGCAAATAAATCGTAAAATAATTTAAACTGATGCATTACCGAAGTTTGAGAACATTGAAGTAGAAAGTTGTAGGATATAGTTCAACTAATCAATACGACAGTCACTGATTCATGGATATACAACTATGAAGGAAGCAATATTACACAAAATAAAGCTGATGATCAGTGAAAGGTTTGTACAACCGTAAACAAAGTACACATTTAAATAAAATCTCCTTCCAACGTCAACTGACAGCAGCAAAACGTAGTGCACACTTAAATATTATGTGCATACAAATTAAGTACATCACACATTGAAGATAATTAGAAAATTTGTACCACACATACTTACGTGGAAATACTAAGAAAGAAGTAAACTTCATAATCAGAAGTCATCTATTACTCCTCGCTCAATTCCATTTGCTCCAACAACATAGCTATCTCTTGGGAGTTCTTCTCCATTTTCTTCGCTAGATTGCGATTTTCACGAGTTGAATCTGATATAGCTTGCAGTAAATCACCTAGTTTTTTACAAGGCTTACGTTCATCGTCACCAGTAGCATTCGGATTTGAAGTGGACAAATTAGGCTGTGAGCATGAAGTTTCATCAGAAGTTGTTTTTAAATAACTCTCAAATGCTTTCTCGGCCTCTTTCCTAGTCTCATACCCTTTGAAACAAGCCCCAGGAAATCTATAAACTTCGGAGTTTGCTTCACACCACTTTTCATATACATCAGCCTTTCTTCCAATAAAAACAACATAGGTTTTAGGCTCCATTCAAAGATGTTTCATCAGAGACCCGGGAAGAGTTAATAGTATATATAAGTACAACTAAGTCATTTCAACCAATCAACATAAATTAACTACACAAATCCATAAACTGTCATACAGAACATTTTTTTACTAACATACTTAATATATTTTTACATCATATTTAAGCCAATGATATATCAAAATATTGGATTCGCATTGAAGATATTCTTCACACAATAACAAACAAACATAAATAGACATAAAGGGAGATTGGAACATGTCACTTTACATTCATGAAAAACATTAGCAATGTATTTTAATGGAATCTAACCTATCCGTTGGATTGGTAATATGGTCAGATTAACATACCAAAGATAATACACAAAAATTGAAAAAAGAACAAAAAAAAGGTCTCAACTGCCAATCCGCAAATCTAAAATATTTATAAAAAAAATTCCAAAATAGAGACTTAGAAGACATCACCATCTCTTCGATTAACTAGGTTATACAAGTCTTCACGGACATCAGTTTGAAACTGGTCAATACGTTGACAACATTCGAATCACCGTTGAACAAATCTAAACAAAACGATGCACAACAACAATTCCGTTATAGAACAAAAAAAACCTGAAATCGTATGACAACTGTAATTGGTGGAAGAAAAATGAAATTGAGGTATGCACAAAACATTTTAGCAGTTCGTGTGTAAGAAATTCACCTTCTCAATCGTCGTCAGTCCATATAATTGTGCGAACCCACGGTGATGAAATCAGAAATCGGAAAGAGAGTGTTCCACCAACAGAGGATGTAAGGGTTAGAATTTGGGTTCAGGAAGAAAATTTCGTGGGTCAAATTTGTACCCCAGATTTGAAGTTGGAAGGGTATTTTAGTAAAATAAATACTTACTCACTACTTATCCATGTCTAAAAAATTGTACCGAACAAGAAGCACAATTATCTCAATTACTATATGTCCTTTGGAGCATTTTGGTCATTACAATAAAATTTACAAAATTAATCTATCATTTTAAAACCATACCAAACACCATGTTATTTATCACACCATACTATTAATTCATATATCTTATTTTTTAATCACTCTGGTTACTAAACATTTACTTATCCTATCACACATACCAAACGTAGCCTAAATATCTTACTTGATTATTTGGATTTTGGAGCCTTCAGTCTTCACTGCAGTGCTCTCTTCTTCGTTCTTCTGCAGAGCTCTTTCTCATGTTATTATGCAGCACTCCCTTCTTCTGGTTCGAGTTGGGGACTTGGGTTGTTCGTGTAATGACCCGAATCTTTATTTTGAATGAAATACTAATTAAAACAAGATTAAAGGGTTGTTAATTAAATATTATTAAAGAATTGATTAATTGAGGATCAACATGTTGGGGATTCACAGAATTGAAAATGGATCACCCAATCTACTTCACATTACATTATCTCGAGAAATCCAACTAGACGGATGAGATTATAACATGTGGCAGATAAGATTGAGTTCAGATATTCTGAACTAGTCTGGATGCAGCCTATAAATAGAAGTCGATTTCATTTGTTTCCTTCACTGATTTCTCTCAGCTACTCTCTCTCGAGTTCTAGTTATATACCTTAGGTTTTCCGGCCAGTTTTTAGGACACTTTAGTGATGGGAAGCTTTAGAGCTAGTTTCGACTCAAGGAGGGATCGGTGAACCAAAAAATAAAGACCGAGACGTCATAGCGGGCTAACGACGGACGCATGTATCATTCGAAAGCCTTGAATACTGATAAGAATCATTAGGAAGAACTTTGAAGCATGTTTAGTGGTTCTGGATCTTGCTTGGTAGTGATTTCAGTATGTTGGTATTGTCTAGGTTCAAACGAGTAAAATTTGTATCAGATTGTTTTAATAAGGTACTGGGTACGTGATGTACTGACTGAGATATCCAAGCATAGTATACACACTTATATGCTGCATATTTATCTGTAACGCCCCGAAAATTTTAAGATCCACGCGAACCACATGCATTTGAGTTATTAAATTCTTTGTATTTTAATTAATTGTTTTAATTGCATTAATTAATTATGTTGTGCATATTGACATGTTTAAAATATATTTTTCTACATGTTGCATTAAAATGGTATTTTTAAGGAATGTTCAAAGTTAAATAATTATTTTTAATTATTTAAAATAAAGTTTATGGTTTTTAGTATTTTTGAAAATAAAGGGTTTTGAAGTGATTTTATACGTCGGGACGTAAATTTTATCGGTGTTGGATTTTCAACAAAAATACAAATGCATTGGCAATCCGGCGAATAAATTCACAAAATTTATTAGACAAAACTATTTTTAAAATTCTAATTAAGCACCAATGGGCCTAAATTACCTACTTAATAGGCTAAAGCCTAATTAGTGATTAGTTAGACTATAAAATATGTTAAACCCCACCCTTAAACCTACAACTACACGCCCCCTTCCCCAACAAATTCAGAATTCTTTTCCTCCCAATTTCTACACGGCACACACATCACAAAATTAAGAGAAAAGTTTGAAGGTTCTTCAAGGAAATTCAAGCCATGATCGTTCGTCGCCGTTCTTCGCAAATCGTCAATGTTTTTATCGTGCGATTAATATGCAAAGGCACACCATACATCTCTTTTTCTCATCCATCATATCATATTATTGATTGAGTTATTGTGTGCATGAAGAACATGAAATATTTTTCAGAATTTTCGGTATATGGCATGTATACATGAGAAAACATGATTTTTGAATCCAATAACTTGTATATTGTTTGGTTAAGGGGCTGCCATGACATAAGGAAGGATCAAGAGTGGTTTACATCTGTTTTAGAGTCACACAAACACACCCTAAACACCACAAAAATCGGCAGAAACAAGAACAAGCAACCGCGAGTTGCTGTCAAGGGGGAGGGCTCGGGTTTCATGCACAAGGGGGAGGGCTGGCCTTGGCTTGGGTTCAGGGCTTGGTTAGGGGCTGATAAGGGTCAAGGGCAGAGTCCTAGCCTGATAAGGGTCAAGGGCAGAGTCCTAGCCAGGCTAGGACTCGAGCTAGGGGCGGGGGAAGGAGGCTCGGTCTGTGGTTCAAGGGCCGGGTCTAGGCGTTGCACTAGAGTCCTAGGAAGGTGGGTGAGTGACTGGTTCAGGGTCTGGGCTCACGGGTAGGAGCCTGGACGCACAAGAAGAGTCCTAGCTATAAGGGGAGTCCTCGGCCAGAATAGGAGTGAATTGGGGTGCTTCGTTTTTGGCTTTGGGTTAGGTTTCCGTGAGTTTCCTAGGTCCAGTAGGGTACTCCAGCATGTTGGGCAGGTTGTGGTTTGTTATGGTCCAAGGGTAACTCGATAAAATTAAGAGATGGCTCGGGATCGAAGTTTAGGTATCAAATTAGGATTTCTAATAAGAAGAAAAATTGGAAAGCGGCTCACAGGGGTCGAGTCAGGGTACATAAGGGCTAAAATAATATAAAAATATTAAATTTAGAATTTAGGAATTTTATATTAAAGTTTGGTATTTTTTCGGGATTAAAACACCGTTAAAACAATTAAGAAAAGATAATTGAAAAAGTCTAACATTTAAGCCAAATAAAATTATGGAAAAATTCACGTAAGCTTAAATAATTATTTGGGACATATTAGATTCATGAAATCAAGATAAAAGTCGAAAACGTAAAATGTCGAGTCTATGGGTAAAACAGTCTTTTTACACCTAGAAATTAGTAAAGGTCATGGCAGTGCCCTAAATACTGTTTTTATGTTAATATGATTATTTTTTTTAAATGTTTATGAAATGTTCATGATTAAATTATGATTTTTAAATGTTTAAGGGATTTTATGATTTAAGGAAGACATTTAAAAGACATGTCGCATGCTTGGTTTCAAAAACAAAATGTTATGTTATGCATGATTTTGATAAAGTGGTGAGAATATAAATGTTGAAGGAAGTGAAGTGATTGTGACTAATTCGTTAATGATGGCGATGTCGTGAGGGTTATGGTCCCAGTGGGAGCCCGACGATCGTATTTCCATTGTTACGAATATGAGGTTATGAGGTTATGAGATTTGCGGTAAGAATGGGAATATCGTGAGGGGAGAAGGCCCCAGAGGGAGCCCATTTATGGGAGAAGGCCCCAGAGGGAGCCCCGACGATCGTATTTCTATTCGATCATGATAGGCCAGGGCCCAGTTGACCGGTGAGAGTGTTGCTGGTGTCCTCCGCCGCCCAGTACTGAGGTTTCACGTAGATGGATCCATCGTCATGTCATCTCATGTCAGGAAAGTCACAATTAACGATCTGAATTCAACAAAAGAAAAGAGGAAAAGAAAAGGAAAATGTTCATGATCATGTTAAAGGTTTTATGTCATATCATGTTGAGGAAAAAGGAAAAAGTTAAGGTTTATGATTGCATGTCATAAAAAAGTATTTTATGAAAATGTTTATGTTTAAAGTTTTATGCATCATGAAAATGTTTACGAAAATGTTTATGTTTATGCATCTTCATGAAAACGATATTTTAAGTACAAGTATTTTTCACCGTTATATGTTGACTGTATTACGTATTACTCGTTATAAAGATTATGGTGTGTTGAGTCTTTAGACTCACTAGGTGTGATGGATGCAGGTGGTATTGAGGGAGGACTTGATGAGTGATTTGACTGGACTGAAGGCGCACACAACCCGAGGACCAGCGCTACTTTTCCGCATTACGCTTTATGATTACTGATTTAAGTTAAAGATTTTTAAGACTATTTATTTATGCTTTTGAGAGATTTTTGGGAGGTTTAGTATGGGCTATACTTCTCAAATTATTGCTTTTTAGGTTTGGTAAAACAGTAGACGATGTTACGTTACGACTATTTCACTCGAATTTTTAAATACTAGTTGATTGAGGTTTTGTTTTAAAAAGGGAAAAATATTTTATAAAAATATTTTCATGTATTAATTGAGTTGGCCGAAATATTATTAAAAAAAAAAATTTTCTAGTACTTTTAAAGCAATAAAAAGGGCAGGACGTTTCATTATCTGTTGCATGATACATGTTTTACTACTTTGATATTATGCATGACATATCACGTTGGACCTAATATCTTTTGAGATATACATCATTTTTTGGGGCCACTCAACCCTGTTCTTTATTGTGGACTGTTGGGCATCGAGACTACACACTCAGGCATCTCTATACTGAGCATGAGATTTTTGACTTGATCCTTGATATCCAAGCATAATGCATATCACATGCATCATATTAATTTGTATACTTATACATTCTCGTATTGGGCGATTGTCGCTCACGTCCTTGTTTTCATCTTAGACACCCCATTTTTAGGGGCAGGTCTTAGGTTGGACGATTTGGATGTCCAGGGCAGTGGCTAGAGCAATTGGAGTTTCGGTGGTGATTCAGTTGAGGTTTTATTTGGTTTTTGGTGTTCCCGTGCATGATTATGATTTCGATTTGGTTGTATAAAAACGATTAATATTCAGATTATTGTACTGTTTTCGTTTGGCTTGAAAGATTATTAAGTTATTTCGTTTCCGTTGTTTAATTGTTGTTATCAAGTTTAATTATGCATGGGGGTGAGGGCGCTACAGTTAGGGTTTTGGTTTAGGCCTTTTGTTTTAATTTAAACAAGTAATTAAAAAAAAACAGAGAAGTTCTCATTTTTCAATTTTCAAAAAAAAAAAAAAAAACTCAAGTGTGCTATGTGACCTTCCAAGGCGAGCGCAGCTTGGTGAATCACTGCACCTAGGATGGCCCAAAGTGCAGGAATCTCTCCCGGTAGCTCCGCTCCCCTTGCCTTTGACAAGTCAGTCAAAATCAACATTCCTTTAAATTCTTTAGTTTACTCAATATTAAGAATCAGAGCACAGATGAATTATTAGAGAAAGTTTTTCGTACTAGCAGTCTCTGATTCCCAACAGAATGTCAGAATTCCGCATGCACTATTCTTGAGAGACTTTTATCAGAAATGACAAAACTGGTCTCGACTTCAGCGGTAATGATATCAATCATATTGACTGTAGTACACAATCAAAACTAAACATGTGCAGTAAGAAATATATTCACTTTGTAAAGTCCAGTACAATATATGAACATCAGAAGTCAACAGATAAAGTTGAAAAACCTGTAGAACTAATGAACAAAGACAAAAAAATGTGGTATTGAGTATACACAAGCGAGTTCATTTGTCAAGCCCAACTGGTCTAATCACAGATTCAGTTAGGCATGACACAACTCAAAAATGCCTAAACCTTAACAATACTACAACTGCAAGCTCATTCAAAAGAGACACGGGCGAACCAATGATGACAGAAAGATTAAACAACATTTCATTTCACACACAACCACACATCAAACATTGTACACACATGTTTCTACAAAACCTTACAGAAAAAACAACGAGGTCAGGCTATCAAACCGATCCAAGTGTGGGTTCCCAATGGACTAATCCTGCTTGGACTCAAATAGGATTGGGTATTAGTTGATTTAATTTGTGTACGCAGAACATGTTAGAGTAGGTGCCCAGCAAGTCAATTTGTGGTTTGAGCTTTTATTGACTCTAATGTAAAACAATATTTATTTTAATAATATTTTACGATTTCATTCAATTATGCAATTATGCTTTATCTGTATACTCATACAAGCTACATAGATAAATTTCTTGAATATACAATAAGTACCATGAGGTCTGCCTCTCAACGTAAGATCATGAAACTTATTAAGAAGTAGTACCGTATATTCTAAACAAGTTCTTAGTCGAATCAGCTGCTTAAAATAAGGATAAAGGTCGTTTGAGCTTGAGACTAGCATCTGTGATATAAACGTCGTGTTTCATTGGCAAGGGCATTGAGATGTTTATTCATGCAGATTGGTGATCATATGATGATGCACTGAATAACCCTCCCTCGAACTGTCCAAATGGTTCTCACTTATCGAGTGAAATAGTCTATAGTTATGGTTGTACACTATTAGTCCTTTGACCTGAGACTATATGAGCTATACATACTAGCATGCACTTTGATCTGTTTTATAATGGCCCGAAAATTCATGTTTGAAAATTTGCGAAAAAATTAAAAATTTTCTTTTTAAAATAATTAAAATGTCTCATTCACAAAATAAACTGATAAATCAAATTTAATGTTTAAAAATAGCAACGGAAGAAATTATTGTTCGCAAAATAACAAGTTTAAAGTAATCCAACAACTGTTAAAATGTTTGAGCATAAAAATGGCGAATGCTGTAAATGAGGTCCTCGGGTTCCACTACTGCCGACCCAAGCTAGCTCACTAGTCCCCGCCCTCGGCCCCGACATCATCAGTACCTACAAAAATCAAGTCTAGTGAGCCTAAAGACTCAGCATGCATATATCGTAAATAACGAGTAAATAATATAATAAAGTTGCATGGGAGTAAAAATAACATGTCATGAGGCATAACGTAAAATATCGTGTCCTGATTAATTATAATACGTGCATAACTGAACTAAAATCATAGTGAAAATGTTTGCTCCATGGAGCCCTGTAATGAAATAGCATGTAATAATTTACTGATGAGATTATGTTCTACGCAAGTGGCCGCTGCACTGAACTGAACTGAACGAAACTGACCGGTAATTGGCGACCTGGTGAAGTAATGAACGTCTGATCAGACTAATGCCACAATATACTGGGTGGAACTGAACTGACCGGTAACTGGCGACCGGATGATACAATGATCCCATGATAGTGAAATGGCCACAAGCAATATCACATAAATCTCAAAAATGAATATTTTATATTTTTATGCACGTAATATAATTAAATGGCATAATTAAATATCCTGTACATTTTACCACATGGGTTGGATCGTTCCCAGGCTCGCTGCGAGCTAAATTTATCATGAAAAATATGCAAATGATTTTCTTGACCAAACTTTGTAATTGAATCCAAAAACGAGACAATTACGCCCAACGACTTCGTATTTAATCATGACTCCGTGCCAACCCGAACCAACACCGAACCATCATTTAGTCATGATTAAAATACACCTAAAATGATGAAATAATGCAACAAAAATGATGCAAGTCGAAATTTTGGTGAATGGAGGCCAAAACATGAAACGTTCTTTAGAGAGTCAATTTGGCACATCGCACCGTAATTTCTCGTACGACCTCTAAAATGATCCGAATCAAAAACGGCCAAAAACATGACCTTCCCAACTTGATGAGGCATGGTCCAATCCAAGGCCATAGGCTAAAAGCAAACCAAGGACCCGAACGAGCCACTGAACCAAAGCAGCAAGTTGCTGTCCACAAAATACAGCAGCTGTGCTTTGGTTTCCTTGCGTCGTTTGCAAGGCTAATGGCCATTGGGGCTTGAACCAGCGACCAAAACCTCTTACCATCATCCTAGGGTATGATTTGAACCATGGCTAAGGGCCCTAGGCCAGCCAAAATTCGCACCACACCCGAAACCAACAGAAAAGTCCCACTCGAGAGCACCCTTGCATGCGTGTGGTGTTTTGCTTTGTTTGCTATCTCGTGTCATTCCAGTGGCCATTTGATTGACCATGGCACGATCTAGACATCAAGGGGTATGGTATGAACCATGGCTATGGGCCAGAGGCCAACCAAGATTCACACCACGCCACAAAACCGAAAGTTACACTTGTTGTAAAATGAGAAGGCCGAAGGGTGGGCTGTTCTTGTGTTTTGATTTAAAAATCTTTTCCATCGTGGACCAAGCCTCAAAGGGGAGACTTGATCACGTCTTAGACATGCTAGGGAGGTGTTCCAACCATGGCTATAGGCCCCTAGGGCAGCCAAGATCAGACACTTCCCCTTGACAGCAACATGACAGAAAATCGAACACAATATGACACTCATGGGGAAGTTGTTGTCTTTTCTGGATTCCAGTGGGTATGGGTCTTGAACGAATGGATCAATATGATCCTAAAAAGTCCTAGTACATGCCTAGGAGCAGCCTTGGGAGCCTGGACAAGAGCCCACTCCTGAAACAAGCACAACAAGTTAACCCGTGAAGCATAGGAGTGAGCCGAAAAACTCTGTGCAAACTTTACAGAAATTCTGTCATGAGGTTTCGGTTTTTTTTGCAAGAAAACTTAATCATGAAATGTTTAAAAATCGTACTATGACTTGATCGAAGAGCAAGGGGAATATACACATGCCTGGATATTTTCTGTTTCGAAGAAATCAAAAGAAACGCAACGACTCAGCGCGGAGGAGACGGAGTGATCTACCTTTCTTCCTTCTACTCGATTTCTCTCTTGTTTTTCCCCTAGCACCTCTCGATTTTTTTCTCTCAAAATGGCTCTGAAATCGGTGATGAGGAAGGGGGAATGGTGGTTAGGAGAGTGAGGGGGAAGGGGTTGCAATATAAAAGGGATGGCAAGACCAAGTCTTGCTCTCCTTTTTGAATTTTGAATTGGCTTGATATCAAAATGATTTGGAGGGATTAAGGAGGCATGACCGATTCTTCATGTCCTCACAAGGCTAGGATACTGATCTAATATTAATTAATTAAGGGTGATTAATAGATGAAAGGATTATCATGCCAAGAAATAATAAAGAAGGAGTCAAAGGTGGTGAGTTGTTAAAGAATTGTTTGATCACTAAGGAGGTGGCCGAATTTAATCAAATAAATGGAGGGAAAATATTGTTTAGTTAGTGTATTTTTAAACCTTTAGAGCCTTACCTATCCTTTAAATAATTTAGTGAATTAACACATTAATTATGGAACTTAAATGAACTTATTTCCTACTCACCTCAAGTTACTTAAATAATTCCTTAAACCTCTTTTTAACTTAAATTAACTTACTAGCTAGCTAAAATAAACTCTTGGAATGTTTTTTTAATTTTAAATTTTATCTCAAAACTCCAACTTCAGTCCGGCCTCACTGAATTAACTGAAAAGATAAAAATTTAAACTACTGCATAAAATAATTAGATTTAAAGGAAAGAATAAATACCCATGCAATAATAATAAAAATCATTTTACTTTAAATGCTAGAAATTATGCATGACTTATACGTAGTATAATTTACGGGTTCTACAACTCTCCCCCCCTTAAAAGAAATTTCATCCTCGAAATTAGAACTCACCGAATAACTCAGGATAACGATTCCTCATCTCTGGCTCAGACTCCCACGTAGCATCCTCGTATGAATGGTTGAGCCATTTGACTTTCACTCGCTTAACTAGCTTGTTCCGAAGCTTCTTCTCCTGTTTGTCTAAGATCTGCACTGGTCTCTCCTCATAAGACAGGTTCGGAGTAAGCTGCAACGTCTCAAAGTTCAAGACATGCGAAGGATTTGCCATGTACTTCCTCAGCATAGAGACGTAGAACACATCATTGTGAACTCCGGCCAGATTCGGCGAAAGAGCCACATGATAAGCTAGAGTCCCAACTCTGTCGAGGATCTCAAATGGTCCAATGAATCTCGAACTGAGCTTCCCTTTCTTTCCGAACCGCATGACACCCTTCATAGATGCTACCTTCACAAAGACATGGTCGCCAACGGCAAACTCTAGATCTCTCCTCCTCTGATTTGCATAATCTTCTGTCGACTCTAAGCAGTCCTTATCCTATCACGGATCTTGACTACTACATCGGCAGCCTGCTGAATGATCTCCGGACCCAACTCTGCTCTCTCTCCTACTTCATCCCAATGAACAGGAGATCTACACTTGCGGCCATATAGTGCTTCATATGGAGCCATACCAATAGACGACTGGAAGCTGTTGTTATAGGTGAACTCTACCAATGGCAAGTTCGACTCCCAACTCCCGGAGAAATCAATGACGCAAGCACAGAGAAGTTCCTCTAAAATCTGAATAACTCGCTCTGACTGCCCATCTGTCTGAGGATGGAAAGCTGTGCTAAACAACAACTTCGTACCCATAGTCAAATGCAAACTCTTCCAAAATGAGGAAGTGAATCTGGGGTCTCTGTCAGATACGACAGAAATTGGAATACCATGAAGTCGGACTATCTCCCGGATATACAACTCTGCATATTGAATCATGGTGAAAGTCGTCTTAATAGGCAAGAAGTGTGCTGATTTGGTAAGACGATCTACAATCACCCAGATAGCATTTGATCCTCTGACGGACTTCGGCAATCCGGTCACGAAGTCCATGGTAACATTCTCCCACTTCCACTCGGGAATGGGAAGAGGCTTGAGCAAACCTGCTGGTCTCTGATGCTCCGCCTTCACTAACTAGCAAGTCAGACACTCGGATACAAATCGTCTGATGTCTCTCTTCATCCTAGGCCACCAATACAATGTCTGCAGATCTCGGTACATCTTCGTACTCCCTGGATGAATAGAGTACGGCGACATGTGGGCCTCTGATAGAATATCTGCTCGAATAGAACCACTGCTGGGAACCCACATCCTGTCTCGGTATCTCACAATACCGTCGCTGACTGAATACAAGACACTGCCCTTGGCCTCATCTCTCTGCTTCCACTTTGCTAACTGCTCATATGCTGACTGACCACTGCGAATACGGTCAAGAAGAGAGGACTGAATAGTCAAGGTAGATAGACGGGGAACTCTACCTCGAGGATAAGTCTCTAGACCAAACCTCTGCATCTCAGTCTGAAGAGGTCTCGAAACTGTCAAATGAGCCATCACTGCGACTTTTCTGCTCAATGCATCCGCAACTACATTAGCTTTACCCGGGTGGTAGCTAATGTCACAGTCATAGTCCTTCACAAGCTCCAACCAACGCCTCTGACGCATGTTCAGCTCCTTCTGCGTAAAGAAATACTTGAGGCTCTTGTGGTCGGTAAAGATCTGGCACTTCTCCCCATACAAATAATGCCTCCAAATCTTCAAGGCAAAAACTACGGCGGCCAACTCTAGATCATGGGTAGGGTAGTTCTTCTCATGGATTTTCAGCTGTCAAGAAGCATACGCTATCACCTTCCCATGCTGCATCAATACTGCGCCCAAACCGAGCTTCGAAGCATCGGTATACAGAACAAAATATCCGGGCCCTGACGGCATGGCCAAAACTGGTGCTGAGATAAGAGCTTGCTTCAAAGTATCGAAGCTCTTCTGACACTCCTCGCTCCACACAAATTTAGCATTCTTCTTGGTCAATGATGTGAGTGGAACGGCAATAGAGGAGAATCCCTTAATGAACTTCCGATAATATCCTGCTAGCCATAGAAAACTGCGGATCTCTGATGCATTCTGCGGCACAACCCAATCTCTGACTGCGGCAACTTTCGCTGGGTCTACCTCAATACCACTGCTAGAAACAATGTGGCCTAAGAACGCCACCTTCTCTAACCAGAATTCGCACTTACTGAACTTTGCGAATAACTTGTGCTTCTGCAAGGTCTGCAGCACTGTGGTCAGATGTCTGCCGTGATCCTCCTGATTCTTCGAGTAGACGAGAATGTCGTCTATGAATACTATCACAAACTGGTCAAGATACGGCTGAAATACGCGATTCATGAGATACATGAAGATCGATGGCGCATTCGTCAGACTGAACGGCATCAAAAGGAACTCATAGTGACCATAACGAGTCCTAAAAGCAGTCTTGGAAACATCAGCATCTCTCACACTCAACTGGTGATAACCGGAACGCGGATCTATCTTGGAGAATATCGAAGCTCCCTGCAACTGGTCAAACAAATCCTCGATCCTCGGAAGTGGGTACTTGTCCTTCACTGTAACCCTGTTCAACTCCCGGTAGTCAATACAAAGCCTCATAGAGCCATCCTTCTTCTTCACAAACAAGACTGGTGCGCCCCATGGTGAAAAACTCGAGCGAATGAACTCCTTGTCAAGAAGTTCTTGAATCTGCTTCTTAAGCTCTGCCATCTTTGTCAGTGCTAGTCGGTACGGTGCTTTGGAGATCGGAGCCGTACCTGGCATAAGCTCAATAGAAAACTCCACCTCTCGCTCGGGTGGTATACCAGAGACGTCCTCAGAAAAAACGTCTAAGAAGTCTCTAACAATCGGAACATCTGCGGCTGACTGACTGGGTGCCTCGGGGCAGATATAAAAGTTGCTAAAAACGCCCGACACCCTCTATACATGAGCTTCCTAGCCTTGACATAAGGAATAATGCGCGGTAAAGGAAAGTACCTGTCTGGCTCAAATAAGAACTGCGTCATTCCAGGCGGTCGGACTAAAACAGATCTCCGCTGGAAGTCAATCAAAACTATGTTCCGCAATAGTCAGTCCATTCCTAGAATGATGTCAAACTCTGGCATCGGCAACACGATCAAATCCGCATAAACGAGGTTGCCATGGAGCTCAAGATCTATGTCTCGGATCACATTGGTAGCTGCCATCTCCTCACCAGAAGGCAATACTACTGAATAGGCTACATCTAGCCCGATGGTCTTAACTTTGAGAAAGTTAGCAAAGACCTCCGAAATAAATGAGTGAGTGGCCCCTGAATCTATCAAGGCCTTCGTAGCGGAACCAGATATAAAAATTCTCCTTGAAAGATCGGAACTCTAAGTTGAACCCAATAGTTACAAGAACTAAACTTATAGACATGCAAAAGCCAGAGTTCTTCTAACCTAATTCTCGAAAATAATACTGAGTAGAGCATGCAATCCTACTGCAATTCTATGTTCAAAAATCTTAACCCAAGACATTAAACCCCAAATGTAAACTTAAAGCTCAAAGGTACCTGTCATAAGCATGGTCTCCGGGTTCGTCTCCGTGGCATGGAGAGCAAAACCTCTGCCTTGGGTAGGCAGATTCCTCTGAGGGCACTGCAGAAGTAAGTGGTCTGGACTACCACACTTATAACACTTCCCTGAACCAAACATACATGCTCCAGGATGGCGGCGTGAGCACTTAGGGCAAACTGGGTGCTCAAAAGTCCTCGGGGCTGGGCGTCCCTGCTGCTGCTGACCTCTGTTTCTAGGTGGGCCGTGAAAAGGCCTCTTGTTCTGATGCTGCTGCTAAGGAGGAGGGCGGTGCGGTACCTGGATTGGGCCCTTGCCCTGGCAATCCCTCTCAATGTCGCGCTGGTCCTGCTCTGCAGCTAGAGCTCTGGAGACAGCGACCTCATAAGTGGTAGTAGGGTCAGCTACCCTAAAATCACGGCGCAAGATCGGCCGTAGACCCACCAGGAAATGCATCAACTTGACTTTAGCATCATTCGCGATCAGGAGCACAAAATGACAACCCCTCTCAAACTTACAGATGAACTCCGTAACCGTCAGATCTCCCTGTCTCAGGCTCATGAATTCTGTGGTCAATCTGGTGCGCATCTCCTCAGTGAAATATTTGGAGTAGAATACCTTCGTGAAACGTGTCCAGCTCAGCGCAGCCAAGTTCAGGGCTACTGACTCTCCTTCCCACCATAAGCGGGCATCTCCTCCGAATAAATATGTGGCACATCGGACTCTGTCTGCATCTCCAAGCTCCATGAACTCGAAGATAACCTCGAGGGACCTGATCCAGCCCTCGGCAATCATGGGGTCCGTCGACCCTGAAAACTTCTTAGGACGCATCTTCATGAATCTCTCATAGACAGCCTCGGGCCCTGTCGGCCTGGTCGCCACAGCATGGTTCTCCGCAAACTGTGCGAAGAACTGAGTCATCCCAGCTAGCATCTGGGCATTCATGTCAGGTGGAGGTGGAGGTGGTAAATCTCTCTCCTGTCTCTGCTCCTCCCTGTCCTCTTGGCGAGGCTCATCATTTCTAGTGCGCTCGAGAATGCGTCTAGGGGGCATACAGTTCCATACATAACCCATACGTAACCAACATGCATAATTCCATAATTTATTTAAATTTAAATACTGAACAATAAAATAAATCCGGACGTAAAATATTTCATGAAAACATGCTGTTAAATAATTCATGCTTTGAATAAAATGCGTAAATGTAAAACTTACAGACCAGAGACGTGACTTCATGAGCTTCTCGTGGTCAGTAGTAATACAACCCTTTACAGAACCATTGCTCTGATACCAGCAATAATGGCCCGAAAATTCGTGTTTGAAAATTTGCGGAAAAATTAAAAAATTTCTTTTTAAAATAATTAAAATGCCTCATTCACAAAATAAACTGATAAATCAAGTTTAATGTTTAAAAATAGCAGCGGAAGAAATTATTGTTCGCAAAATAACAAGTTTAAAGTAATCCAACAACTGTTAAAATGTTTGAGCATAAAAATAGCGAATGCTGTAAATGAGGTCCTCGGGTTCCACGACTGCCGACCCAAGCTAGCTCACTGGTCCCCGCCCTCGGCCCCGACATCATCAGTACCTACAACAATCAAGTCTAGTGAGCCTAAAGACTCAGCATGCATATATCGTAAATAACGAATAAATAATATAATAAAGTTGCATGGGAGTAAAAATAACATGTCATGAGGCATAACGTAAAATATCGTGTCCTGATTAATTATAATACGTGCATAACTGAACTAAAATCATAGTGAAAATGTTTGCTCCATGGAGCACTGTAATGAAATAGCATGTAATAATTTTCTGTTGAGATTATGTTCTACGCAAGTGGCCCCTGCACTGAACTGAACTGAACTGACCGGTAACTGGCGACCGGTGAAGTAATGAACGTCTGATCAGACTAATGCCACAGTATACTGGGTGGAACTGAACTGAACTGACCGGTAACTGGCGACCGGATGATACAATGATCCCATGATAGTGAAATGGCCACAAGTAATATCACATAAATCTCAAAAATGAATATTTTATATTTTTATGCACGTAATATAATTTAATGGCATAATTAAATATCCTGTACATTTTACCACATGGGTTGGATCGTTCCCAGGCTTGCTGCAACCTAAATTTATCATGAAAAATATGCAAATGATTTTCTTGACCAAAATTTTTAATTGAATCCAAAAACGAGACAATTACGCCCAACGACTTCGTATTTAATCATGACTCCATGCCAACCCGAACCAACACCGAACCATCATTTAGTCATAATTAAAATACACCTAAAATGATGAAATAATGCAAAAAAAATGATGCAAGTCGAAATTTTGGTGAATGGAGGCCAAAACATGAAACGCTCTTTTGAGAGTCAATTTGGCACATCGCACCGTAATTTCTCGTACGACCTCTAAAATGATCCGAATCAAAAACGGCCAAAAACATGACCTTCCCAACTTGATGAGGCATGGTCCAATCCAAGGCCATAGGCTAAAAGCAAACCAAGGACCCGAACGAGCCACTGAACCAAAGCAGCAAGTTGCTGTCCACAAAATACAGCAGCTGTGCTTTGGTTTCCTTGCGTCGTTTGCAAGGCTAATGGCCATTGGGGCTTGAACCACCGACCAAAACCTCTTACCAACATCCTAGGGTATGATTTGAACCATGGCTAAGGGCCCTAGGCCAGCCAAAATTCGCACCACACCCGAAACCAACAGAAAAGTCCCACCCGAGAGCACCCTTGCATGCGTGTGGTGTTTTGCTTTGTTTGCTATCTCGTGTCATTCCAGTGGCCATTTGATTGACCATGGCACAATCTAGACATCAAGGGGTATGGTATGAACCGTGGCTATGGGCCAGAGGCCAACCAAGATTCACACCACGCCACAAAACCGAAAGTTACACTTGTTGTAAAATGAGAAGGCCGAAGGGGGGGCTGTTCTTGTGTTTTGATTTAAAAATCTTTTCCATCGTGGACCAAACCTCAAAGGGGAGACTTGGTCACGTCTTAGACATGCTAGGGAGGTGTTCCAACCATGGCTATAGGCCCCTAGGGCAGCCAAGATCAGACACTTCCCCTTGACAGCAACATGATAGAAAATCGAACACAATATGACACTCATGGGGAAGTTGTTGTCTTTTCTGGATTCCAGTGGGTATGGGGCTTGAACGAATGGATCAATATGATCCTAAAAAGTCCTAGTACATGCCTAGGAGCAGCCTTGGGAGCCTGGACACGAGCCCACACCTGAAACAAGCACAACAAGCCAACCCGTGAAGCATAGGAGTGAGCCGAAAAACTCTGTGCAAACTTTACAAAAATTCTGTCATGAGGTTTCGGTTTTTTTTGCAAGAAAACTTAATCATGAAATTTTTAAAAATCATACTATGACTTGATCGAAGAGCAAGGGAAATATACACATGCCTGGATATTTTCTGTTTCGAAGAAATCAAAAGAAACGCAACGACTCGGCGCGGAGGAGACGGAGTGATCTACCTTTCTTCCTTCTACTCGATTTCTCTCTTGTTTTTCCCCTAGAACCTCTCGATTTTTTTCTCTCAAAATGGCTCTGAAATCGGTGATGAGGAAGGGGGAATGGTGGTTAGGAGAGTGAGGGGGAAGGGGTTGCAATATAAAAGGGATGGCAAGACCAAGTCTTGCTCTCCTTTTTGAATTTTGAATTGGCTTGATATCAAAATGATTTGGAGGGATTAAGGAGGCATGACCGATTCTTCATGTCCTCACAAGGCTAGGATACTGATCTAATATTAATTAATTAAAGGTGATTAATAGATGAAAGGATTATCATGCCAAGAAATAATAAAGAAGGAGTCAAAGGTGGTGAGTTGTTAAAGAATTGTTTGATCACTAAGGAGGTGGCCGAATTTAATCAAATAAATGGAGGGGAAATATTGTTTAGTTAGTGTATTTTTAAACCTTTAGAGCCTTATCTATCCTTTAAATAATTTAGTGAATTAACACATTAATTATGGAACCTAAATGAACTTATTTCCTACTCACCTCAAGTTACTTAAATAATTCCTTAAACCTCCTTTTAACTTAAATTAACTTACTAGCTAGCTAAAATAAACTCTTGGAATGTTTTCTTAATTTTAAATTTTATCTCAAAACTCCAAAACTACTGCATAAAATAATTAGATTTAAAGGAAAGAATAAATACTCATGCAATAATAATAAAAATCATTTTACTTTAAATGCTAGAAATTATGCATGACTTATACGTAGTCTAATTTACGAGTTCTACATGTTTACCAACTTCATTGAGGGTCATCAGGTGGTCAGGTTGGATATAGTTTCGAAATATGTATGAACAAATGTATTGTATTTGGGGATTCACTGTTTGCCTACGGGTGAAGATATCATATGTGATCTGATGAATTAATAGTGCAAGGAGCCTCTGACCAGAGCAAGAAATGTGCTTTAGGAAAATATGTTTTCTTAGTTGCACATATCATGGCACTATTAGTACTCAAAGATAAATCACATCGTTATCGAATTCATATGCAACTCTCGATATACCAATGGTAGCAAATTTGATCGGGATATAAGTATTGAAGTGATCATATTGTATGCTAACCACGACTTAATGTTCTTGCAGGCACTATCGGTAATACATAGGAGATCATGGAGCGATACTACTAGAAGTTTTTATCATGATCTTATGGGTGCCATAAGAAATGAATTCTGAAATTTTTTTATCAAGGAGTTGATGAAAAGAATGAGGTTAACTAAGGTAAACCCGAATAAGAATAAATTTTATTATGAATCATATTAAGATGTGAACTCACTGCTAGCTGTATCCCTGAACTATTGAGGGTCACACAAGTATCGGACTCTGTGTTCCCATTGAGAAAGTCAAAGTTCAAATAGTTGAATTTAGTGACAAAAGTTTGATGGAGATCAAATATGAAGCTTATAAGTTGATTCCATAGATGGAAGAAATGGAAGATAATTGGGCTCGTGAGGGTCCTAGCCTCGATCCATGGTGGTCCACGCAAGGCTGGGGAGGCTAGGAGATGAAGGGCGCAAGGCTAGGGCACCACCTAGCCGCGGCCGTGAGATATATGAGAAAACAATGTACGTCCTCGTGCATGGCTCATGAGTGATGGACTAGGAAGGTCTTAAGGGGCGTGTTTTAGGTCCTAGGTGGGTCGGTCGGGCACTGGTCCACTCGGTTAGGTGCTAGGGCAAAGGGATGGATAGGTTAGGAAGCTAGGGTTTTTGAAAAAGTGGGGACAAAATTCAGTAGCTGGTTTAGGCTGGTCTAATGGCTTAATGGGCCTGATTTGGTTTA